>NW_027133858.1:0-127910 GCF_026122565.2 Emydura macquarii macquarii | reverse complement strand
GATGTAGACGTTTGCAATGTTCTTGCAGACACATTGGTCCCAGGATATTAGAGGGATAAAGTGGGTGAGGTTGTATATTTTATTAGACTCACATCTGTTGGTGAGGGAGACAAGCTTTTGCACTTAGAATCATAGAAGATTAGGGTTGGGAGGGACCTCAGGAGGTCATCTAGTCCAACCCCCCTGCTCAAAGCTGGACCAAACCCAACTAAATCATCCAAGCCAGGGCTTTGTCAAACTGCACCTTAAAAATCTCTAAGGATGGAGATTCCACCGCCTCCCTAGGTAACCCATTCCAGTGCTTCACCACACTCCTAGTGAAAAAGTTTTTCCTAATATCCAAACTAGACCTCCCCCTGCAACTTGAGACTATTGCTCCTTGTTCTGTCATCTACTACTACTGAGAACAGCCTAGCTCCATCCTCCCTGGAACCTCCTTTCAGGTAGTTAAAGGCTGCTATCAAATTCCCCCTCATTCTTCTCTTTTGCTGACTAAACAAGCCTACTTCTCTCAGCATCACCTCATAAATCATGTATTCCAGCCCCGTAATCATTTTTGTTGCCCTCTGCTGGACTCTCTCCAATTTGTGCACATCCTATTTAGGCACCTAAAGATGCAGCTAGGTGCTCAGTGGCATTTACAAAACTGCCTACCCTGGTTAGGATCCCAGGAACAATTTGGTATAGGATTTAGAAGGCCCACTCCCACTGATTTAAATGGAAGTCAGGAACCTAAATTCCTTTTAAAATCTGACCCCTAACTCCTAATGATTTGCAGTGGTAGTTAGACACAGCCTACCCTGCCCAAGATGCCACAGACTAACTGTCCATGTGCATCCTGCTGATGGCCAAGCACATTGTAGCAGAAAGTCAGAGCCTGAGACATGAGATCTAGTATAACAGGCCAGGTATGAGGCCTGAGGCCTAAGCTAAAGTAATCATAGAATCATAGAAGATTAGGGTTGAAAGGGACCTCAGCAGGTCATCTAGTCCAACCCCCCTGCTCAAAGCAGGACTAACCTCAGCTAAATTATCCCAGCCAGGGCTTTGTCAAGCCGGGCCTTAAAAACCTCTAAGGATGGAGATTCAATACTGATAAAGGCAAAGTAACACACACTGGAAAATGCAATCCCAATTATACATACAGAATTGTGAGGTCTAAGTTAGCTGTCACAACTCTGGGAGGAGATCTTGGAGGCATCATGAATAGTTCTCTGAAAACATCCACTCAATGTGCAGTAGCAGTCAAAAATGCTAACAGAATATTAGGAACAATTAGGAAAGGGATAGATAGTAAGACAGAAAATAGCATAATGTCACTATATAAACCAACAGCTTGACTATTTAAAGTAGTTCTGGTCGCCACACCTCAAAAAAGATCTACTAGAACTGGAAAAAGGAGAAAAAAAGGGCAACAAAAATTATTAGGGCTATAGAACTCCTTCCCTGTGAGGAGAGATTAAAAAGACTGGGACTGTTCAGCCTGGAAAAGAGATGACGGAGTTGGGATACAATAGAGGTCCATAAAATCAGGAATGGTCTGAAGAAAGTGAATAAGGCAGTGCTATTGTCTCCTTCATGTAACATAAAAATTAACATAACATAACAAGAAAATAACAAAAGAACTAGTGGTCACTCAATGAAATGAATGGGCAGTGGGTTTAAAACAAACAAAAGGAAGTACTTCTTCACAAAACGGACACAAGTTTTCAGGATAATAAGATCTTTTTAAGTATAAAAGAATCCTGGGAGTGATATTGGTCCATTATTATTATTAAATGATAGAATTATCCATAATAATGCAGAAAGACAAAAGTGTCTGGGGCCTTCCCATGGCCACAAGTCTGTGTTTATCTGTCAGAATAAAGCTCAGCTCGATTTGACCCAAAAGAGAAGCTGTGTGATCTTTCCACGACAATCTTGGTGCCGTGACTCGGATCTCCAAGCACTGGTATTGTCCAAGAAGGACCATGGACCGCTCCCCACCGAACCCCAGGTGCCACTGGAAAGGTAAGAGACCTTTTAAATTTCTATCTGGGGTTTCGGAGGAGGGCTGCCTGTAGACTTCCTGGGTGAGAACTGCCAAGTGAGATCTGAACTTTGATAGGGGTCGAGATGAGCTTTAAAATTGCATGTCTCTGTCTGTCCTGTCTGTCTCTGGAAAAAGCACACAGGGAGAATCTAGGGGTTCCTATTGTAGGCTGAGGACGTTATCAGGTCCTCACCTCGGCAGTTCCGAAGCAGTGCACCCAGCCACACATTAACAGGGCTGTTAACACGAATGAGTGAGACCCGATTGGTTGTGCTTAGCTAACTGAGCCATTGACCAGGTCTTGGACTAAGGCAAGTTCTAGCCACCCTGATCCCACTGCTAGCCTTGTTGGCGATGACCGGTGAGAGTCAAGTTGCAAGGGGGACTTGTCTGAACCTGGTGACCCAACAGACAGGTGGAGTGTTTGTAGCCACAAGACTATCGTTTCCCTTCTCTGATTCATGAGCCTCCTTAGATCCGTTCTCCTAGATACTTTAGCCTCAGTCACTGGACAGGCCTAGGGTTTGGATTCCTGTGACTTTGAAGGACCCCTTTTGTGTCTTGTCTCCTTCCCAAACCCCCTCCTGCTAAATAAGTGTTCCAATATCGGGTTCGTCCTCACCTCGGCAGTGGAGATTGCGGGCTGAGAGCGAAGCGGTACGGATCCCTCAATAAGCCATTCCTGTGTCTTGTGTGAGTGAAAATGGGAATAGGACAGTCTAAAAAGTGCCAGTTCCCCCTAAAGGAACCCCAGCTTGTTATATGTATATACATTATTCTCCCAAAACTTGCAAGTTTCTGGATAGATGGCATTTTTTCACAAGACATGATCCCAGTAAACAATTTTCTAAGACAGGAACCTTTGATTTGGACAAAATAATGTATTTAAGAGGAACATTGGAGTCACTGGGATCCAAAGTATCCCAGACAGCATGGGATGTATTTTTATTGGTATGATGAAGCTTCAAAAAGGCATAATAAGTCACAAAATCAGAGTTTTAAAGACTCCCAGGAAAAATTAAAACACCAATTGAAAGAAATACGGGACAAATTTGCCTCTCCCCCAAATTCGGACCCTCAACAGCTATATCCAGCTTTAGAAGGGGTACCCCATCTTCAAGAAACAACTGAGGACCTACTAGATCTATGGTCCCCAATCCCTATTGCACCCCCAGGGCATCCACCAGCTTATCAAGAAGCTCTGCCAGACTCTAATACCAGCACTGACGGGGGTATATCTGACCAGACTGCCAGCCCAGGACCCACTTCCATAGTTACTAATCAACCCCGATGCAGTCCAAGTCCTGATCCCTCCAAATATGGCCTCCGCCCGCGACCCACTATAGCCCAGGCTGGACTGCACCTGCTCTGACAACTTCCAGGACAAGGGACAGAGCTAGTAACCATGCCTGTCCCATGGTCCCCAACTGACTTATTTAACCTAGCTCGAGCTTTTCCAAAAATTAGGGAAGATCCTGCAAAATTCCAAAAGGAGCTCCAAACCATTATGACTTGTTATGACCCTACTTGGACAGATTTAAATCAACTATTGAGAGCCATCCTTCCCCGAGAAACCTTTGAAAGACTTCATGTGGCAGCCCACTGGCCAGCCCAAGATCCCAGCATCCACGAAGAGTTAGTCGATGCTCAAAATAAACTACTAGATGCGGTACTTATAATTTGCCCACGAAAAGCCGATTGGACTAAGATTAGTACATGCAAACAAAATAAGGGGGAAGACCCAGCTGATTACCTCCAGAGATTAAAACAGGTGTTTGAACGCCACTCGGGTATGAACGACCCTGAACAAAATGCACCATGAGCCGTGGCTGCTGCCTTTGTTCAAGGACTTTTACCCAAGATTTCAAGTGAAATTCAAAGGGTAGTAATCGACTGGGAGGGCAAATTGCCAGAATTATTAGCTGCTGCACAACATTTCCAAAAGAAATTAGAAAAATCAAAAGAAGATACTGAGACCAAATTAATGGCCCTTTAGATTCAACAATTACAAAACTATAGTGGAAATCAAAGGGAAAAGGGAAGGGGCAGAGGAAGAGGCAGAGGGGAAGGACAATTGAATAAGGGACAGATACCAATACCTAACTCCGGCCACATGGTCAATGGGGTCTACAGAAACCAGTGCCATTATTGCAAACAAACTGGTCACTGGAAATCCACGTGTCCCAACCGACCCGGTCGGACCCCAAACCCCGCCGTTTTCCCTCCCGCTCTCCCCAACCAAACCCCAACCCTGGACCACTATAATAACCCTGCATAGGACAGCGCAGAGGATTGTGACATCATTGCCCTTTTGATTCCCCTACATCAGTCTGGACCCAGCCTGCAGTGCCTTGTAAATGGTCAAACGATATCTTGCTTAGTTGATACTGGTGCTTCCTGCTCTACTTTAAGAGTTTCAGAATTCTCCCATGTTCCAGTTTCAACAGAAATTGTGAATGCAATGGATATAAGCGGTCGGTCTATCCCTCACCTTGTGTCTCAACCCTTGTTGGTTACTATTGGACCTATTTCTGAGCAGCATGCCTTTTTGCTCAGCCCGTCTGCACCAGTTAATCTATTGGGAAAAGATGTGTTATGCAAATTGGGTTGTGTCATTTATTGTACCCCGGATGGTATCTATCTTGACATACCAGAACCCGGAGAAGAAGCAATACTGACACTATTACAAGAATCTGACCTTAGAGGCACCGAGTCTGACCCTTCCTCATTGCAACAGGAACTGTTAGCACAGGTGCCTCCACAATTATGGTCAACCCATTCAAACGAGGTAGGCCAAATAATAAGTGCTGAACCCGTACACATTACGCTAAACACAACAAAGCCTCTCGCTTGTGTCCTGCAGTTCCCCATTTCCAGAGAAGCCGAAGAAGGAATTTAACCTGTTATCACCTCACTATTACAACAAAGGATTATTATTCCCACCCGCAGCCCATGTAACACTCCTATCCTCCCAGTAAAGAAACCTGGGAAAAATACTTACCGATTTGTGCAAGACCTCCGAGCAGTTAATGCTGCGGTCTTACCCTCTTTTCCCATTGTCCCTAACCCTGCAACTATTCTGTCTTGTATTCCAGCCACAGCTACCTATTTTACCATTGTGGATCTCTGTTCTGGATTTCTTTTCTATCCCAGTCCACCCAGATAGCAGATTTTTGTTTGCCTTTATTTACCAAGGACTCCAATACACCTGGTCCCGGCTCCCTATGGGTTACTGCAAGTCTCCAATTCTTTTTTCCCAAATTTTAAAGAAAGACCTGGACTCCATAACGTTTGACGTGGGTTCTACCTTAATCCAGTATGTAGATGACTTAATGCTGGCTTCTCCCTCCTTAGAAGCCTGTAAACAAGATTCACTTACCCTATTAACTGTGCTTGCCCTTAAGGGTCATAAGGCATCTAAATCTAAATCGCAGCTACGTCTCCCCCAAATGCATTACCTAGGGCACAATATTTCTGCAGGGGAAAGACACCTATCTTCTTCCAGGATCAATGCCATCCTACAAATACCTAAGCCTACCACTCGTAAACAAATGAGAAGCCTTTTGGGAATGGCAGGATACTGTAGGCAATGGATCCTTGGATATGCATCAATCGTGAAACCCTGCAGAACCTGGCCCTAGATTCAGTCCCTGAACCTCTTATCTGGTCCCCTGAGGCTGAACAGTCTTTTATATCCTTCAAGCAAGCCTTGTCTCAAGCGACTGCTCTAGGATTACCCAACTACCAGAAACCTTTTACCCTTTATTGTCATGAAAAAGGTGGGTTTGCTCAAGGGGTCCTGACTCAAACCCACGGAGAAAAGATCTGTCCTGTTGCGTATTTTAGCACTGCATTAAACCCAGTAGCAGAAGGACTCCCTCCCTGTCTCTGTTCAGTTGCTGCAGCAGCCCTGTTAGTAGAAAAGGCTGAGACTCTAGTTTTGGGATGCCCTTTGATTGTGGCCATTCCACATGCTGTTGCTGCCCTACTCTTAAAAGGTAAAGCCCAGCATTTATCCAACTCGAGGCTAACCAAATATGAAAACTTCCTTCTTTCAGCCTCTAATATAACCCTTACCAGTTGTACAGTATTAAATCCTGCCGCACTCCTTCCCACTCTTTCTGATGGTGATCCTCATGATTGTTTGTCTGTCACTGAACATCTCCTTACTCCTCGCCTTGATCTTCAAGAAGTCCCTTTGTTAAATCCTGATTTAGTTTTGTTTGTTGATGGTTCTTGCCTTAGAGATATCCTGGGTAACCTTGTCTCTGGATATGCTGTATGTACTCAGCACCAAGTGTTAGAGGCACACCATCTGCAACATGTTTTGTCTGCTCAAATTACTGAATTAATAGCCCTTACTCGTGCATGTATATTAGCTAAAAATCTGTCTGCAAACATTTACACTGATTCTCATTATGCCTTTGGAGTCGTCCATGACTTTGGTCAACACTGGAAGCAGCAGGGGTTCCTCACTTTGGCTGGATCCCCCATTCAGACATGGACAATATGTTGATGCATTATTGTAGGCACTGCAGTTACCCGCCGCCCTAGCCATAGTTAAATGTCAAGCCCACCTTACCTCTTATGATGATGTCACGCGTGGAAATGCCCTACCTGATCAGGCAGCTAGGAATGCAGTCCTTTCCGGCCCTCCTGCGCTAGATTTCACTAACGTTTTCCTTTTGTCAGACCAGTCACCCCTGGCAAGTCTTACTAAGTTAACAGAACTACAAGATCAGGCTTCAGAACAAGAAAAAGAAGACTGGCTATGACAAGGGTGCCAATTGCACCTGGATACCTTGTGGCACTCCCCAGATGGCCGCCTGGTAGCACCCAAGGCCCTTTTACCATACCTTGCCCGTGTGACCCACTCAGTGGCTCACATGAGCAAAGGGGATATGATTGCTATATTACAGCGCGATTGGTTTGCCCCACATTTTTCTTCCATAGCACAAAAGTACTGCAGAACCTGTCCTATCTGTCTGTCCCATAACATAGGCCAGAAAGAAAAGACCAAACCCTCAGCACACCCTCCTCCATAGGGACCCTTTGTGAACTAACAAATGGATTTCATCCAAATGCCTGATATGTTTTCAGGATGAGTAGAAGCATATCCTTGTAAGTGAGCTGATGCAAAAACCATCACCAAGAAACTGTTGAGAGAATTCATACCTAGGTTTGGGTTTCCCCTCATTTTGGACAGTGATAGAGGAACCCACTTCACAGGACAGGTCATTCAGAACTTGTGTAAAGCCTTAGGAATTCAACAACACCTGCACTGTGCATACCACCCCCAGTCTAGCTGAGCTGTGGAAAGAAAAATTCTGATCTGAAAACTAGATTAGCAAAAATATGTGCAGAAACTAGCCTGAAGTGGCCAGATGCCCTACCCACAGCTCTCATGTATATTAGAAACACTGCCAACCGGAAGTATGGACTATCTCCACATGAGATCTTTATGACCAGACCTCTGAGACTGCCACACACCCCTCCGCCAAACCCACAAGAATTTGACTTACAGTTAACGGTTAATGTGATACTGGACTATTGTAAACTGTTAATACTGTGTATCAAGTCTATCCACTCACAGGTTCAAGAAGTCCTTTCAACACCTGCAACGGAACCCTGCCCCTCCTCCAACCTGGAGATTGGGTCTACGTGAAAGTCCACCAGAGAAAGCCAGCCCTGGAACCACATTGGAAGGGTCCATTCCAGGTACTCCTCACCACTAACACTGCTGTAAAGTGCCAAGGCACCAATACTGGATACATGCCTCACACTGTAAAAGGACCTCTGCACCTGAAAAAAATAAGGTCAGAGGAGCAGGGTGTAAGTGTTCGTAACCTCTCCCCTGCACAGGGAGAGGATTTGCCACATCAGAGGGAAAAAGACGTGCTACAACCTCAGCCATATAATTTGAGAAGCAGAACTTAACCCCTATCCAATGATCTACAACAATTCTTCCCCTGAAAACTCTACCAATCCATGGACTAATTCTTGACAACTTTTGGGACTTAGAGGCGAGACAAGGACAAATTGCTTTTTGCTTAATGGTATTGATTGTGTTAATGCTTATTGTACTGTGGAAATCAAAGTTTTAAAACGTTGGGCCCCATTTGTAGCAGGCAAGGGTGAGTTGGAAGATTGTACTGCACCATAATAGTGGTATTAGTGGTAATAGTAGTTGGTGAACTCACCAGGAGGCGAAAGCCAGGGTGTCTATGGTCTCCAGTATCTCACTGCTACAGTGTAAGTGGTACGAAATGCAACACTTTCTTATATGGACCCTTAGTCTCACAGCCTTTGTTAAAGGAAATACTGTCCTATCTACAATAATTCAATATACCAAAGATGTTAATGTTTCAAATTGTTCGATTTGTGCCCATCTTCCCATTCATGCTCCAGGCGGAATTCCTATGATCCCTGTACCAGTTCCCCTAGAGACACCAAACGAGGCATTTGATCAAAGCCCTCACAATTGGAATGCAACTTGGAATTCCGTAAAACGAAATATAACTGAATTTATTAGAGTAATAAACCCTAACACATCGGTTCCTCTGTGTTATGTGTGTGAAGCTATAGTCGGAACGAATCCGACAGCTAAAACCTTAGGAGAGGTACCAGACCATCAATGTGAGATGACCATAGGGGGTACAACTCCAAGTGATTGTTATACTCAAAATCCTATGCTAGGACACTACTGGGTATGTGGCACTCGAGCTTATAAATATTGGCCATGGGGATGGGCTGGTAGATGTTATAAGGCATATTTAAATCCGGCCATAAGGCATGTTCAAGGAGACCTTGTTAAATCACCAAACTCTCACTGGTCTAAAAGAGAAATAACTGAGACTGATAGATTCTTTGCCATAACCTTCCCTAGCTATGGTGTAGGACGAACCGTAAAAGAACTTTGACGAGTGGCATTAGTATTAGAGGAGGTAGCAAATGGAACCACTGAAGCTTTTAAATTCATCACCACTGAAGTTTCAGAAATAAGGCAAATGGTCTTACAAAATAGAATGGCTCTAGACATGGTGTTGGCAGCAAAGGGAGGGGTATGTGGCTTAATTGGAAAAGAATGTTGTACCTATGTCCCTGATAATGAAGAAGGAATTTATAATGCCTTAACAAAGATACAAGATGCCACCGCCAAATTACACCAGACTGTAAACTGGAGTCTTTTGAGCTTTGTTAGGAAATCTAGGCTCGAAAATTGTTCAGGGGGTTACTGTTGTTCCTTGGAATAATAATAGGAATATATGTACTGTTCATGTTATTCAACCGTTGTTGTCAATGTATAGTAACTCAAACCCAGAAAAGTATACAGACCACAGAAATAAAACAGATGGTCCAACTGATGTACACAGAAATACTAAGAGAGAAGGAAGAAGGAGGTAAATGGATTAATGCAAATGAGTCTATAGATGTGGTGCTACAAAGCACCAAAGGGGGGAACGTGAAAGTACAAAAGCAAGGCCTGGTAGGCTTTGCACTGAAATGAGTGATGGAAATGTAAGTTAGCATGACTATGGATGGAAGAACCCACTGAAGACAGTTGATTGCGCTTTAAGCTACTTTCTAAACTATCTGCTCTCATAATCGCTCCTAACTATTCTTGTAAGAGATAAGGGGGTAGCTGTTAGCTGTTAACAGATAAGGAAGTAGCTTAGACTTGTTTTGCAATGGAAAACTCCACTATGAGATCAGTATGTGAAGAGCTATCCTATATAAGCCATCAGCTTTCAAACCTGTACGGAGACTCCTGACAGCAGCACAGAAACCCTGTGCTGTCCAGGGCTCCCCATGGCCATAGCTCTGTGTGTGTCTGTCAGAATAAAGCTCTACTCGAGTTGACCCAAAAAAAGAAGCTGTGAGATCTTTTCCACGACACCTCACACCTTCCTCTAATGCAGGTGGCCCATTATCCCCATCTACTAACTGGAAAACAGCTGATGCAAAGTGCTGGTTAACTGCTCCCTTCTCTCGGGTCTCAGACTGGGAGAGGGGAGTTGCCCAAGGGCTAAACTCTCAAAGGCCAGGCTGGAGAGCAACATAAATGTTCCTGCAGCTGGAGATCATGGCTGATTCTGGAGTCACTGCGGTGTCTGTGTCAAAGATATGCAGGTCTTGTGTGCAACGGTTGCACTGTCATTAAGAGGAAGCATCTCCTCCAAGTCAGAATAATGAGCAGATCTCAGCCTCTTTGGGTATGTAGGATCTGCTTCAATGTCTGCAAACTGGGTGGAGCAAACTGGGGAGAAAGAGCTAAAGATTTCCACTGCACGGTGACTGTGTGACTCTTGGCTCAGGCACCGAGTGTAAGGTACTGGAGTAGCCTTCTAGTCTATTTCCTTCCCTTCGGTTTGTCTCTTTGATGCTCTCTTTCTCCATTTCTATCTCCCATTCTCTCTCTCTCTGTCTCTCCAAATCTATGTAGCAGATTGGGTTGACTGGAGCTCTGAGCTGGTACAGAACATTCTCAGTCTTAGATGCTTGACTGGTTGGTACTTGCTCACATGCTCCCGGTCAAACTGATCACCAGATTTGGGAGTCAGTAAGATTTTTCCACCAGGTTAGATTTGCAGGGACCCTGGGTTTTTTTCCCACCTTCTTCTGCAGCATGGGGGGGTTGTGTCACCTGCTGGGATCAGCCAAGTATATCTCACTGTGTCAGGCATGGGTGATGCCTGGGCCTCTCCTATTCTCTGCCTGAGTCACAACTGGTTAGTCTTCGGACATCTGAAGAAGTGCTTTGGTTTAAGTGAAATTGTTGTCCTCGGTTTGGGGTATATTTAATGGCCTGTGATGTACAGGAGACAGACTAAATTATCTAATAGACCTTTAGGGCCTTAAATTCTATGAAATTCTCTCTCTCTCGCCACACAAAGAGGAGAATTTTGCATCATCATACTGAAGTATTTTGGAGGTTTCTTTCAGTCTTGCACTCTCTCTGGAGAGGTACTTAGGAGTCAGCTAAATTCATGTTCCAATTCATGATGATTTGCTTTCCTTTTATTAATTTTTCTTTGGCTCTCTGATACCGTGATGATGGATGAGCTATAAGAACTGAATAGAATAGAAGATAGTTGAACAGAAAAGAAGAAAGGAAAATAGAATTGAGTAGAATCGACCAAATATGAGTCCTGATTCTCCACTCACTTCCACCAAACATATGTGAGTTAGAAAGGTTTACCCTTTGGTAGTAAAACTTGTAAGGTACAAAGGAATAAACATATCATGATTTATTGAGATTGCTAATCTGGCTGCATTCTCTCTATACCTCCAGAAATGACCCCGTCTCGCATGGAAATGGAGAATCGCACTGTGGTGTCAGAATTCATTCTCTTAGGGATCCCCAACACCAAAGGACAGGAGACCATATTTTTCATCAGCTTCTTAGCTTTCCACCTCTGCACCCTGCTGGGAACTTGCTCATTTTATCAGCCATCCTCGCTGACTCCCGCCTGCACACTCCCATGAACTTCTTCCTCTGCAATCTCTCCGTGGTGGACCTTAGATTCGCCTCCATCAGCACCCCCTAAATTGCTGGTCTGTCTCTGGGCCAAGAGTAGAACCATCTCGATGGGAGGGTGCATGTCCCAAGTCGTCTTCCACTTCCTAGGCAGCATGGAATGCCTGATCTACACCGTCATGGCCTTTGACAGATATGTGGCCATCTGCCACCCGCTGCGCTACCTGATCATCATGAACTGGAGGGTGTGCGCCACCCTGGCTGCCAGCACCTGGATCACCAGCTCCTCTCATGCCACCATTCTCACCAGCCTGACCTTCACTCTACCCTACTGCGGGCTCAATGTGGTGTACTATTTCTTCTGTGATATCTTCCCAGTGTGAAGCTGGCCTTCGCAGACACATATGTCATCAAGACCGTGAGATTCACCAGTATTGACATAGTGCCCATGACCTGCTTCCTCCTCATCCTCATGTCCTACGTCAGGATTGCTGCCTCCGTGGTGAGAATGCTCAGTGCTGAGCACAGTCGGAAAACGGTTTCCACTTGTGCATCGTACCTGATAGTGGTATGCTTCTTCTTCGCACCCTGTGCCCTCCTCTACACCCAGCTGTCCCTGAGAAATGTGCTGGCTACCCCCCACTCAGATCTTTTGTAATGTGGTCACCCCGATGCTCAATCCAGTCATCTACACGCTGAGGAATAAGGAAATCAAGGCAGCATTCAGGAAAATGAAAGGGAGCTAATCCCAGTCCTGCAAAAATTGCTAGCTGAAATGGAATGTCTTCCGATAGAGGTGGTCAGGAAGTTAACAGATTTATGCCAGGGTTAGGTTAGAAATAGAAAGGGGGCCAGTGGAGTTACTCCAGGGTTAGAGTTAGATTAATAGATTATAGGGCTGTGATCATCTGGTTCAGACTAACGGTCCATCTAGCCCAGTATCCGGTCTTCCAACAGCGTCCCCTAGAACATGTCTTTTAGAAAAACATCAATCTTGATATTAAAATTGTCCTCGATGGATACTCCATTAAACCATTTGAACAATTTACCAAGGATCAAATGACTCCCTTTATAGAAAATGTATGCAGTATATCCAGTCTGAGTTTGTCTACCCTTCAACTTCCAGCTATTGGATCATGTTAGACCATTCTCTGGTAGGCTGAAGAGCCAGCCCATTATTAAGTATTTGTTCCCCATGTAGATACTTACAGGTGGTAATCAAGTGTCCTTTTCCCTGCAGGACAGTCCACACTGTCACAGCATTCCAGCATTGAAAACAGCCCTGACTGAGGGAGGAGCGCCCCTCCTGAGTTGCCTACACAACCCCCTGCACTGCAGCTCCCCTTTGCACGGCCAAGACTCAAGCTGAATTTTCTCTGTTGTTTCTTTGCCATTGTCCAGGAAACCAATTTCCAAAGAGCCACAAACCCAGAAGAGGGCAACTGAGCAAAGAGAACTTGGAATGGAAGAGAGGTGCACAGCTGTGCACATTGACTCTAAAAGCAGCTGTAACTTCTGATGGACAATGGGAAAGCTGCATTGACCTCCAGGCCCTGGGCACTGGATGGCTGCAGAGGGAGAAGGAGGGAGAGCAGGTGGCTATACCGTTTAGTAACTGAGAACTGTATCAACTCAACACACCTACATTTAAAGAGTCCATGGGAATTATTTGCAAAGCATTATCTTGTGGCTAGGACAAAGGAGTGGACACAGGAGATCTGGGTTGAAGTACAGGTTCTGTGGAAGATTCCCTATTTGACCTTGAGTAACTCACTGAATTGCTTTGTGCCTCAGTTTCCACATCTGTTAAACAGGCATTATTAAATCCTTTGTTTCTCTCATCCATTAAATGTGTATCTATTTCATACAGTGATAGCCTCTTACTATGTGTTCGCTCAACACCCAGCAGAAAGGGCCCACATCTGAGTTCCAGTCTGTAGGTCCTACCAAAATACCAATGATAAGAATCAGAGGCAACACAGGGTGGGGTGCAGGAGGTGTCACGTGCGTGCAGATTTCTGCCAGTGTTTGCTGGCCAGGCCCCCTCCCTGTCCAGCGGCTCCTGGAGCAGGCTGCAAGCTGTGACCCCGGGGAGACGGAGAAGCGAACACTTTGCTGTGGCAGCTGCAGGGAGGGGCAGCCGAGAGCAGAGCGTGTGCGTGTCTTTGAACCGTGCCCTCTGCCCACCATAAGCAGGTCCCAGCCACCTCTGATAGGAACAGTGAGAATACAAGTAAAAAGAGTAAAATGCAGCTCCGACCCTGCTGTTCGTGGCAATGACACATGGAACTCAGCTGGTGCCAGCCAAGAGTAACCTGGGAGCTGTTACCCAGCACAGTGATAAGGGCCCCCCTGGGCATTCATTAGAACACCTGCTTTTTAATTAACCCCAAAGGCCATTCCACGTCCTGTATGTTATGACTGAGCTAGGATAATCTGTCTACAGAGACTAATTATAACTTCTGCCTTCTGCCACTTCAGTCCGGCTCCCAAATAAGATGCCCACCACAGGAACAGCAAGAAATGACAGCGATGAAAAGAATTGCAAAGGGCCTAACTGACACTGTTCTGTTGTGGCAGCAGCAAACGGATCCATGAGCTCAGTGCTGACAAACCCCTAACACATCCCTGCTTCCCTGGCTCTGTCACACCCTCTGTGTGTGGGGTCTATGGCCTGGTTTAGGTTACAGGGCATGCCAGCGATGTAGCTAACCACTGCTAAGCCTTTAGCATCGAGGCACAGCAGAGGTGCAAGACGAGCCTTACCTGGCTAATGAAGGAGCAGCTTTGTTAAGTTAAATCAACCTTAATTCTCTAAACATCCTTTCCCCATGAACACTGGTTGTGCAAAGGGGTGTGTAAGAGAACATGCTGGGACCCAGCAAGACGCAGAGTGATGTTCATCCCAGTGGAAAGAGAAGGGATGGTGTTGGGGGTAATGCTCAGACTGGAATCCTAGACCGCTGGGTCAGATTCCTGGCTCTTCCACACACTCATTTTGTGACCTTAGACAATTCAATCAGTCGGAGATTTTCAAGAAAGCCAGTAGGAGTTAGGAGCCCAAAGCCCACTGCACTAGAATGAGTTTTGGGTGCCTGGCTCCTTCGAAAATCTCACCCTCAAATTCTCTCTGCCTCAGTTCCCCCTTGTAAAATGGGGCCAGTAACCCTTCCTATGTTTGTGAACTCTCAAAGTCAGGGACTGTCTCACGCTGTGTCTGAGCAGCACCCAGAACACTAGGGACATGATCTTCCTGGAGTTGCTAGGGACCACAATACTGCCAGTCTTTATTGCATTGCAAAAAGTGATCCCAAGTGGTGCACGGGACATACGCTGTCCATCTGCACAGCGCTGACTTTCACCCTCACAGATAATCACACAACTGCATGAATACATCCAGGTGCACAAAGAGACAGAAGGGGGCACAGAAGCAGCAGCTTATACTAACCAAGGAGAAAGCTTTGCTGGCGACAGAGACCACTAGATGAACACCGGGACCAGTTACCTCCTGTTTCACACTCCAGGGTGTAATTCACTGGCTAGTGCTATACAGTGAGAGAGACTACTTGATAAGTAACATCCCATGTCCCCTTACGATTTTTGGGTTAGATTTTCAGCTGGTGGAAATCTACATAGCTCCTTTGATTCCAAAGGAGTTAGTCCTGATTTACACCACCAGGGTGAGTGACAGAGGGGAATCAGCCCCATTGAACCCAATGGAGTTACTCAGGATTCAGATCATGGCGAGTGAGAGGAGAATCTGCAGTCTGGTGGAAATGAGGATCCGGCCCTTTCAGGTTAATACCGCTACCTTTATTTATGGCAGCTGAGCAGCTGGTCCCTGGGGGTGTGTGAGTGTTCTCTAAAATGATGCAAAATCTCAGTTAATTGGTGACTCTGCTGAGCTCTCAGACCAGGAGCCTGGAGGGGATTGAGAGACCGGGTCCCAAAGGGACCTTGGGTGATTTAAAGACCATGGACAGACTAAAGGCTGTGGGAAGCTGTGAAAAAGCTCTGGGGCTCTGCAGCAGCGTGTGGCGATAGGCTGTGGACATCCTTGGCTACCTTCGGAGACGATCAGGCTGCATAACAAGAGCGCAGACCCGGCACCTCTCCTGTGTGATGTGCTGTTTTGGATGAGAAATCTGGACACTTCTACACAGGGGTCACGGTCAGGGGGAAGAGGAAAATTCCATTCAGCTGTATCGTGCTCTCCCAATGCAGCCAGTGTAAGACATCTGGTCTGGTAAAGATTTTCTCTGTGCCTCAGTCTCTTCCTGTCTTGAAATCTGTCAGTCTCTGCCTCACTCAAGGATGATCTCACAGAAAAATCTGTCCATCCATCTTTCCGTGCTTTTCTCTGTGGTACCTGTCTGTCTGTCTCTCTGTACTGGCTGTGTATCATTTATCTCTCTCTCTCCGTTAATCTCTGTGTGGCTATGTACACACCACAGCTAAGGATGGTATAAGTTACGTTGTTCAGTGGGTTGAATAAGCCAGCGTAAGTTACACTGACCTAAGCGCTGGTGTGGAGAACTCTGTGTCAACGGGAGAGCTTCTCCTACTGACATAGCCACTGCTGCTCGTGGGGGCTGGAGTATTTAAGTTGATGGTAGAGCTCTGTCCCATCAGCTTAGCCTGTCTGTACTAGCAGTGCTACAGCGATGCTGCTGTAAGCTCTGTAGTGTAGCCAGCAGGAGATAAACCCAACACGGCAGCTTCTCCCTTCCAACCGCACCTCTCATGGATCGGGAAAACTCCCTGACAAAATGCAAATAGACACTTCATTATTGTCCTTCTAACCTAACCTTAAAAATCCCGTGTTGTGATATTCACAGAACACAGCCTGCTGATCATGGCTGAGTAGATGACAAGCTGTCACTATTCCTCTTCCTTCCTTTTCCCTTTTTCTCTAACCCCCATAAAAATTCATATCATTAACAAAGCTGGGAAAATTCTTCACCAGATTTATTTGTTCGTATGTTGCACCCTCACTCTTCACTTTAACACAAACACAGAGCAGCACCTACATAGATAAAAATGAATCCCTGCTAAAACAAAGTACTCCACTGCACATACAATAATCCCTCTGCAGAGAGGATGAGAGAAAGAACAAACCACATATGACAAACATTGGTCACATCACCTCATCCACCAATGGAAGGCTTTAAGATGCTGTGGAAATTATAACAGGAGAGGAGAGAAGAGATGAAACTGGAATCAAGTAGAATAGAACAGGACATCCCCTTTGTCTGTTTGTCTTTGGATGACATTTTCTCCTTCTGAGTTCTGCACTGCAGAGTGAGGACCTGATCCCGATAGGCATGAGACTGATGTAAATAAGAACTACTATGAGTGAAAATGAGTAGTGGGGTGACATGCAGTAAAGAGGCGGCAGTGGAAGGAAGGGTGAGCATTGCAGCGATAGGATGATATATCCTTTTGTTTCTGTAACTCATGGGCATTATTTCTCTCCCCTACCCCAGGAATGATTCCCACGTGGGGTTGGTCAACCAGACAGTGGTGACTCATTTCATCCTATCAGGAATACCCAACACTGACGGCCTTCAGACCATCCTCTTCATCGTCTTCTTAGCTTTCTATCTCTGCACCCTGCTGGGCAACCTGCTCATCTTAGCAGCCTTCCTTGGTGACTCCCGCCTGCACACCCCCATGTACTTCTTCCTCTGCAATCTCTCTGTGCTGGACCTTGGATTAGCCTCCATCAGCACCCCCAAGCTGCTGGCCAACCTCTGGGGTCAGAGCAAGGTCATCTCGCTGGGCGGGTGCATGTCCCAGATCTTCTTCTACCACTTCCTAGGCAGCACCGAGTGCCTGCTCTACACCGTCATGGCCTTTGACAGGTATGTGGCCATCTGCCACCCGCTGCGCTACCTGATCATCATGAACTGGAGGGTGTGCGCCATCCTGGCTGCCGGCACCTGGGTCACCAGCTCCTTTCATGCCACCATTCTCACCAGCCTGACCTTCACACTGCCCTACTGCGGGCCCAATGTGATTGACTATTACTTCTGTGACATCTTCCCTGTGGTAAAGCTGGCCTGCGCAGACACGCGCATCATCGAGACCGTGACCTTTACCAACACTGGGGTAGTGACCATGACCTGCTTCTTCCTCATCCTTGTATCCTACGTCCGCATCGTCTACTCCATCCTGAAGATTAACTCAGCCAAAGGGCGACGCAAAGCAGCCTCCACTTGCTCCTCACATCTGACGGTGGTGACACTGTTCTTTGGGCCCTGCGCCATCATCTACACGCAACCACAGCTGAGCAAAGTGCTGGTGACTGCTATTCAGATCTCTACCAATGTGGCCACGCCCATGCTGAACCCAGTCATCTACACGCTGAGGAACGAGGAGGTGCAAGGGGCTCTGAGGAAACTGAGAGGGGGTCAGATGATTGCACTTTGATGTGCTGCATCTGCAGAGGTAGCATGTGGGTGTGCATTGAAATATGTCTACAAATTCATCCGCATGGCTCTTATGTGGCTGGTGTGAGAGTCTGTCTCTCTCCCTCCCCATACAGCCTCACCTATCTATCTGGAGCTCTACAAATCATAAAAGTGCTCCTAAAAGCCTCTAGCTGTCTTAGACATGCTTTAAGGCTGACCTGTTCAAAGGTGCCTAAGGGATAGGCACACTGGGTCTGCATTAAAATTAATAGGAATTGGAGATCCAAATCTGGTAGCTGACTTTGCTTTGCCTTATTGCACAAATCTGCAGAAGCCAGGGCAGCATCTTCTGCAAACTCAAGAAAGGGAATCAAATAATTCTATTCATCATCTTACATGAATCACATATCAGCAGGAAGCTGTGCTCGAGAGCTGCCTAACGATCCTGGGAGAACATCTGGGTTTTCAGCATGTCCTGAAGAACAATGGATTTGTTGTAAAAATTTTGATAACCACGTAAGTGATTTAGGAAGCTAAATTCTATTTCCATAGAACCATAGAAGAATATGGTTGGAAGGGACCCCAAGAGGTGGTCTAGTCCAGCCTCCTGCTCAAAGCAGGACCAACCCCAACTCCATCAGAAATGATGGGGGCATTTAGGAGTCTAAGGGTACGGCTTCACTGACGGCGGCAAATTCGCCACCATCAGATTGATCTATCCGGGTCAATTGAGCGGTCAGTGAGGACCCGGTCAATCGATGCGGAAGTCGACTTGTGGTACGGCAGAGTGAAGACGGAAGTTAAGAAGATGGAAGTTAAGAAGTCGACGGGAGTTACACAATCTACTCTGCTGAGCTTGCGTAACTCCCGTTGACTGCTGCCGAATTTTAAGGTCAGTGTAGACCAGGCCTAAATCTCACTGAAAGGCCGTGGGATTGAGGCTTCTGAGGACCAGATTTCAAAGGCATTTAATGACCTAATAGGGTTTTGAAGAGCACCTTGAGTGAGTCAGTCGCCAGCCTCCCATTTACTTTCAAAGAGGGTTGAGCACCTGACCTATTTAAAAGACTTAGTAAATTCCAGTAGGCACATAAACCCCTTTGTAAAACTAGATGTTAGGCCAGAGGATATTTAGACACCTAGCAGGATTTTCAGAAGCGCGCAGGCATCTAGCAACCACTGAAATCAACCAGAGTTAGATGTCTGGGGACAGATCTTTGAAAGGGGGGACAGACAGCCATTTCCTGCAATATTGTGGATAAAACTTACTTCATGCGTTTTAATACCTTGGAGGTGCATTGTATTAAAAATGCAGCTGTGTGTGTGTTATTGTAAAGAGAAGAGGCCCCGTTATGGGGTTTGAGGGACTCATCACCTAGGCGAGCCCATGTTGGAGCTGGGGTGATCTCTGCTAAGCTTATTAGCCTGCATGTAGGTTCTTTTATTGTTTTTAATAGGTTTTCTCTGTGCTGTTTTTACCTTAAGAATGAACCAGGCTTGCTTAGACAGAACTGTGTGGTAAGTTGTACCTGGTACACTGAGGTACCACTTCCGAGGGGAGAAGCGAAGCAGGGCTGCTTATGCAGAGAATCTTTTGAGGGAAAAAGACAGTGAAGGGTGTTGGGGAAATGTTTATCAGTGTGGTTTTGGTACCCTCCCCTCCATCTGATCCAATGGACTCCATTTTGAAATTGTGGAATCCATCTTGAGTTGGCAGGATGGTGATGCTTGGCAGGATGCTAAGGCCTAATAGTCTGCCTAGAGACAGGGCAAAAAGGTGGGAAGCCCGGCCATTTGAGTGCCGTGTGCAAAGCACTGGGGCCGTTTGCATAATGTGAGTGCCGGGTGCACCACGCAGCAAGGCGGGAAAAATTCTGTCTGGGGATTGGCTGTGAGGGACCCGAACCAAAGTGATTTAAGGCTGCGAGGGCCACAGGCAGGGGCTGCCCATCTTAGTGGCAGAGCGGCGAGGGTGTCCTGTTTACTTGCGCTCCCTTCCCAAGTCCAGGCCGAGAAGCAGACGTCTGACCAGGTCGGGAGCAGCACTCCTTGGGTGGAGCGAAGCAATAACGTGAATATGGACCAGAGACTGAGGAATCCAAGGGGTTGTGTTATTGGTATTGGGCATGGGGTTTATCCCCACAGTTCATTCTTAACGCCAGGGTTTTTGTAAAAGTTTAGTCTATGGGTTGTCCCTTCAGTAAATTGTTATCTGATTTGATTGAACACCGGCTGGTTATTCAGTCAGTCCCCGGTGATAGATCTGGAAGTCAGGGCAAGCAAATCTTTTCCTGTAACAAGGGAACTGTTCAGCGTGGAAAGACCCCAGTCAGCAAGGAGAGAGATGTGGGTTTCCACCCAAGAAAGGCAAAGGCCAGGGAACTGGGAGCGTTGGCCCTTGCTGGACCATTAAGGGAAAATGCAGGTGCAATTGCCCTGAACTGTAACAAAAATCTGGGCCTAAACATCAAGATCCATTTGAAAATCCCACTCTGTGCCTGTCTGCACCTTTGAAATTCTGGCCGTTGGGAGCCTATGTCCCACTGAATGTCAGTGAGAACTGGGCTCCGTAATGGCTTTTGAAAATGAGACTTACTCTCCTCAGTCACTTGGGTGATTTTGTAAATTTTACCCTCTGCTCAGACAGAGAGATAGAAAGATAAAGAAAAAGGAAGAAAAAAAAGCTAATAGAAGGTTTAATGGATGTGAGAACTTTACACTCATCACCTACACTGTGTTTTGGGCTTGTGCTATGTATGTATTGCATCTTCTGCATCCGTTGCACTTGAATTTTCAGTAACATGTAGTGTGTATGATACCTAAACCTGGGACTAAAGTGAGGATTTTTTCCTTTTTCACACCCTCAGCTCTTTTATTGGAACTTGTCTCTAAGTTGCCTTAGCTTTTTCTACGTGTGCAAATTAAAAATAAACTTGCAAACCAGTGTGTGGAGAGGACTGGATCCATTTATGAGACTGGCAAATAAAAAATGAAATTTAACAAAACAACAAGAATATGAACGGAAAAAGAGTTGGACTTTGAGGCTGTGATTTCCAAAGGGCCCAAGGAAGTTAAACGTCTGTGACAATTGGAAAACTAGTTCCCTTCAGGCCCCTTTGACATTTCCAACCTAAACTGGAAGTGTGATATTAGGAGCTAGAGAAGTGACAAGCTCTCTAGGGCTCAGTTCTCCATCTGATGCACTGTGGTACAAATCACTCTTTTCTCCCACCCATTTCTCTTGTAAGCTCTCCAGGGCAGGGTCTGTCTCTCACCGGTGTGGGTGCAGTGCCCATTACCCTCTAATGGCCTTCTACTAAAGAAAAATAATAATATTTTTGTGAATTGTCATCATCTCTTAGGAAGTGGGTTTTGGTCCATAAATGAGAAAAAATAAAGATAAATGAAGAAAAGGCACTTGCCCTTTTCCCTGCAGGACAGTCCACACTATCACAACATCCCAGAATTAAAAACAGCCCTGACTGAGGGAGGAGCGTCACCTCCTGAGTTGCCTGCACCACCCCCTCCACTGCAGCTCCCCTTTGTACGTCCGGGGCTCAGCCTGAATTTTCCCTGTTTTTTCTTTGCCATTGTCCAGGAAACCAATTTCCAAAGAGCCACAAACCCAGAAGAGGGCGACTGAGCAAAGAGAACTTGGAATGGAAGAGAGGTGCACAGCTGTGCACATTGACTTTAAAAGGGGCTGTAACTTCTGATGGACAATGGGAAAGCTGCATTGACCTCCAGGCCCTGAGCACTGGATGGCTGCAGAGGGAGAAGGAGGGAGAGGAGGTGACTATAGTGTTTAGTAACTGAGAACTGTATCAACTCAACACACCTACATTGAAAGAGCCCATGGGAATTATTTGCAAAGCATTATCTTGTGGCTAGGACAAAGGAGTGGGACACAGGGGATCTGGGTTGAAGTACATAGAATCATAGAATATTAGAGTTGGAAGAGACCTCAGGAGGTATCTAGTCCAACCCCAATTCAAATCAGGACTAACTTCAGCTAAATCATCCCAGCCAGGGGTTTGTCAAGCTGCAGTTTGAAAACCTCTAAAGATGGAAATTCTACCACCTCCCTAGGTAACCCATTCCAGTGCTTCACCACCCTCCTGAAAAAGTTTTTCCTAATATCCAACCTAGACGCCCCCACTGCAACTTGAGACCATTGCTCCTTGTTCTGTCATCTGCCACCACGGAGAACAGCCTAGCTCCATCCTCCCTGGAACCCGCTTTCAGGTAGTAAAAGGCTTCTATCAAATCCCCTCTCACTCTTCTCTTTTGCAGTCTAAACAATCCTTGTTCCCTTAGCCACGCCTCAAAAATCATGTGCTCCAGCCCCCCTAATCAATTTTGTTGCCTCCGCTGGACTCTCTCCAACTTAGCCACATCCGTTTTGTAGTGGGGGCGATCTGTGGAAGATTCCCTATTTGACCTTGAGTAACTCACTGAATTGCTTTGTGCCTCAGTTTCCTTATCTGTTAAACAGGGGTCATTTAATCCTTTGTCTCTCTCATCCATTAAATGTGTATCCATTTCAGACAGTGACAGTCCCTTACAGTCTCTGCGGGTAAACTACGGGTACAAAAGGGAATGAAGAAAACTCGAGTCAAAGAACTGAATACAGAATGGCAAAAATATTGCTACAAGGATACCCAAATTTGGCCCACCTATGGTACCTTTGATTATTGTAAGTTACAACAACTAAGGCTTAAGCTAGAAGAAAGAGCCCCGAGGCAGATGGACTATTGGTATTGCTGGGCGCATCTCTCTAACGGAGATTGCCCTGTAACGACAATGCCTGCAATTAAGGAGGAAACTCCACCCCCTTATAATCCAAGCTCCTTGATATTGAAAAGCTGGCAAGAGGAACCACCTGAGCCTTTGTATCCCCATCTACCCTCTATTGCCCCCACACCAGCTATTATCCAACCACCCTCTGCCTCACAAGTTCATGGATCTGCCACAGGAGGGGCAGCCACCCCCTCCCCTTTCGCCCCCCCCCCACTGCTTCAGGGAAGCGGGAGCAGAGACCAAGGCAAGAAAGGCAGCAGTGAGAAAGGCAGGAAGGACAATCTAGATAAGGACAGCTTCGACAGCGGCAGTGCCAGCGAAACGGAAGAAAAGGGGAGGGAGATGCCTAGGAGGAAAAGAACAAACAGTGAAGGGAATCTTACCTCACTTTCTGATTTAAGCCCCTCCCATACCCGAACGGGCCTCAAATTCTACCCCGATAGCAGAACTGGGAAACCTGTAGAGCACCCCTCAACCACCATTGGACCGTTGCGCCTGCAATATATACCCGAAGGGCACAGAGAGCGCTCACTGAGGGCACACACACCTTTCGCACCTGGGGATCTGATTATTTGGCAAAAAACCACCCCCTCCTTTTAGCAAGACCCTGCTACAGTCATCAGACAATTCCGGACTATTGTCCGAACGCATAATCCGTTTTGGGCAGACATAGAACAATTAATGGAAGCCTTATTTACTGCTGATGAGTGAATGACCATTGTGGATGAAACTATTAAGCTTGAAGGGGTGGACAATGCAAACAATGCCATTTGGCCAAAGATAGACCCTGGGTGGGACTATAACACCACCACCGACTGGAATTTATTTATCCGTGCCCGCGAAACTTTGTTTAAAGCTATGGAAAAAGCGGGACAGAAACCTATAAATTGGGAAAAATTTCATGAGATTCTTCAAGCCCCTGATGAAAACTCAGATGCCTTTTATGTGCGGCTTTGTGAAGGGGCAACTCGATATGCCCAGCTTAAACCTGACGATGAAAGGGATTGCAAGGCTATTGCTGCAGCATTTGTAAATCAGGCAGCTAGCGATATACGGAACTACTTTCACAAATCTTGTCCAGGATGGAACGGAAAGACTATATCAGAAATTAGGGGGATTGCCACATATGTGTTCGAAGGACGAAAGGTAAAAGAACAGTTGAAAGAAGGGAAAAGAAAATAGGATGAGCTAAAGCTGTTAGCTGTGACTATGCACAATGCAATGTTGACCCAGAGAGGGAGAGGATGACATTTCCTTAGAGGCAGAGGCAGAGCAAGAGGAAGAGCAGGGGGGCAAGCTGCCAATTCAAGGGAAACGCCAGTATGCTTTTGGTGCAAGCTGCCAGGACATTTTAAGTGAGATTGCCAGACTCGCCTAGCTTCGGAAGCTAATGCCTACACTGCCATGCCAGCTCCATACAGCCCACCATACCAGCAAGGGGTACCCCCACCTCCTCCTCCACCTCCCTCTGGAGGGCAACTGGCTATGCCTGGCCAGGGATACGCTTATTCACAATGACTCTGAAAGGGAAACCTCGAGCTCAAGGATGCTGAAAGTACATGTGATGATAATTTGTGCTGTTTAAGTGTACCTGTGAGTTATGAAAAGGGTGGGGGAACCATATGTAACCATAACCATGGGGAATGCAAACTATGAATGTTTAATTGATACAGGGGCAACAAAGTCAGTTCTGGCAGTAGGTGCAAAGGAAGCAGGGTATAAACTTGATGGGAATGAAGTTATAGTGGGGGTGGGGGTAACAAGGATGCAAGTTCCTAAGACTGCGCCAGCGTTAGTTACTGTGGGAGCTTTAACTGTGGAACATCAGTTTTTGTTGACCGAATCCTCTCCAGTTAATTTGTTGGGGAGGGATCTGCTGTGTAAACTGAAGGCCACTTTGCATTGTGATTCCTCCGGTGCTGTGAAATTAGATATGCCCCTAGACGAGTTGGAGAACTTTGTGATGGTATGTAGTGCTGAAGACAGAAAACTAACTTTGCCTAAAGAATTGCAGAACCTGCCTGATTCACTGTGGGGATGGGATGCCACTGACGTCGGACTCCTTCGATCAGCACTACCAGTAACCATACAGGTAAAACCTGGACCCCCACCTGCGGTGGCTCAGTACCCAATTTCCAAAGAGGCAGAGAAGGGCTTGGAGCCCTTGATTAGTGCTTACCTGGAACAAGGAATTTTAAAGCCTTGTATTTCGCCTTGTAACACTCCAGTTCTACCAGTTAAAAAACCTAAGCTAGATGACCAAGGAAATCCTGTGTACAGGTTTGTTCAGGACTTGAGAGCAATAAATGCCTATGTCATTCCACGACACACTGTGGTGCCCAACCCTGCCACCATTGTGACTGCTGTCCCTGCCGAGTCATGTTGTTATTCTGTTATTGATTTGTGTGCAGCATTTTTCAGTATTCCAATAGATGAGGCTTCCCAGTACCTGTTCGCCTTTACCTGGAGGGGGCACCAATTCACCTGGAAAAGATTACCCCAGGCTATGTCGAAAGTCCTACCCTCTTTTCCCAGATTCTACGACAAGACCTGGCATCTATTTTTTTATCACAAGGATCCACCCCAGTCCAATATGTGGATGATTTGCTTGTTGCTTCATCATCTGAAGCAGCATGTAGGCTGGATACTACACTGAAGAAACCCTGAGCGAAGTGTATAAAGCCTTTGGAATCACCAGGAAACTACACACCCCATACCATCCACAAAGTTCGGGACAGGTGGAAAGGGTAAACCGGGAAATAAAAACCCTATTGGGAAAGCTTTGCCGTGAATCACAACTAAAGTGGCCCCAGGTCCTACCAATTTTTGTTTTGTTTCAATTGCGAAATAGACCAAGGAAAGATATTGATCTCAGCCCATATGAAATGCTGTTTGGGCACCCTCCTAGTATGGCAAAGCAATTTCAGTTTCTTACTAGAACTCTTATGGGAGGGGATCACCAATTGTATGAGTATGTTAAATCCTTGCGTAAGCAGTTCTTATCCTTACAGAAAGCAGGAGCTCTACTCCAGCCAGTTCCCCTGGATTGCGAGGTGCATCCATACCAACCCGGTGACCGAGTGTGGATAAAGACGCCTAGACGTTCCAGTCCCCTAACACCAGTGTGGGAAGGGCCTTTCCAGGTGCTGCTAACTACCCATACAGCAGTAAAGATTGCAGAGAAGTCCGCCTGGATCCACCATTCCCAAGTGAAGCCAGCAGTATATGATGACAGCACCCCGGCTGTAGTACCACCTTTGAAGCTGACCCGACAGCCTGACTGTAGTGAATGGACTATTGCTTTATTGATTGAACCAACATAAATTGTGATTACTGAGCTGATTACTACTCTGAACATCGTGGGTTCTGTAAAAGTGGGTTTTTATTGATTCTCTAGATATTATTGGGAGAATAATGCATATGGTACCATTTCAGGCTTCTCAGTCCTCTGCCCCCCCTCCAGTTCTTCCCCTCTGTCTATTCATTTTACTTACAGGGCATGGGAGCTCCACCCCTGACTCTGCCCCCGATACTCCTTATCAAAGCAGGCTCCATCCATCTTGCAATAATTGGTGGGTAGAATTAGATCATACTGCTTTAAATTCCACTGCCTTCTGTATGATGGGGGGGGGGACAATTTAGGGTCCTCTTTAACCACTTGCTTTATTGGCTTAACATGTAATTTTTCTAATATTCGCGCCTATACCAAATTAGCAGGCTATGACAAGCCACCCTGGGGACCTGCCCTGGTGGGGATCCACTCCTAAGCCCAAACCGGATTGGACCAATGCCCATCGCCTCACCTTTCAGCTACATAATGTGACTCAAGCCCACAACTGTATTCAATTTGTTAATTGTACTAAGAAGTGTGTTAGTATGACGACCATTAATGAATTAGAATGTACTAGTGTTAGTTATAGCAGTTATTTTACTACTCCCCTTTATTTACCCAAGGGGTGGTTCTTGTTTTGTGGTTTAACCACTTATACTTATATTCCTGCAAACGCTACTGGGGTCCCTGTGCTATAGGTAGAATAACCTCTGCCTTGGCTGTACTGTCCCCTAATCATTCCTATCCCTCTCGCCGGCAGCGTACCCTACAGCAGTCAGGTCCTGACTGTGATGATTCCGTTGATTTGCTTTCTAAAGCTGAGGCCGTCGCCCTGGCTACGTCCTTAGTGGGTGTCCCCGCGCTTACTGTGATTAATGACAGGGAAGTATCTAAAGTGGCATGTGCCTTAGTAAAATCTATTAATTTAACTTCCACTTTGATTCAGGCCATGGCTGAGGATTTACAGGACGTTCGCCAAGCCACCCTGCAAAATCGCCTTGCAATAGATTACCTTTTGCTTCGTCATAATCATGGGTGCCAAGAGTTTCAGGGCATGTGTTGCTTTAATTTATCAGACCACAGCACACTAATTGAAAAACGATTAGCTGATCTCCACCACTTAGCAGAACGCATCAAGCAATCTGATGGTAAATTTGATTTGTGGGGTTGGCTGACTGCTTAGTTACCGGATATGCAATGGCTTAAGTCCCTATTTTTTTATGTTGTGGTTTTTGTTGCAATTTGTATTTTTGGGTGCTGTTGCTTCCAACGCTTGGGTACTTTGCCCTCTGTTTGCTCTACATTTAGCCGGCTTGTAAAACCCACAGTTGCTACTATGCAGATGTTAACTCAAGTTGAAATTGTTGAAATTAAGCAGAGAGTAGATCAGGCTTATCATAAATGAGCCAAACTGGTGACACAGTATGGCTCAAAGGGGGGATTGAAGGAAAATAATTGTCTGCTTGACCACAGCGACTCCATTTTAGTTCTTTTTAGTGTTCTGCTCTCTGTTGAGATCGCCCGCCCCCTCCTCTTTTGTTTTTACAGTGCTTATCTTGTACCAGGGTCAGAGAAAGAGTTCCTAGAAGAAGCGAGGAGATAGCCCCAACTGGTTCCAACTAGTTATATAGCCTTGAGAGAGACCAGGCAACCCTGATAGATAAGCTGAAATCTTCGGTCAACATGTTTTCTGTTATGCATACCTTTATAATTAGAAGAAGTAGGAAAGTGTAAGCCAATAGCAATAGTAGTAATAATGTGAATGTACCTATAAGCATTAAGAATTTATGCATATGTAATTTCTTTGTCTATGTTTGTATAAATATGCAAAAGAGCATGCCTTCGGGGTCTCACACTGACCACTTGCTGGGAAGTGTCTGACCTCTGCAGAAATAAAGTTTGGAGACTGCCCAACTACCTGCTTGGATCTCTTTTCGGTGCAGGTTAAACAAACCTCAACTGGAATCTTTTTCCAACAGATCTCATGATTCATCTTCTTCTGTTCATTTTGTAACACTTGCATTGGCAGTCTTTCTTAGACTGACTTCATGTCTTTAGAGTGAGCAAAACACAGGCAGCACTCCCTGCTCAGACAAATCAAAATAGTTTTTACTGAGCTGGATGGAACAATTCTAATGATGATCAGAGAGACCATCCCTACTTCTCAATCTGCCTGTCAAGCAGGGGATAATGAAGTTGATTTTTCTTGGTTGGATTTGCAGACTCTCACCCTCCCAACACAGTTCACAGGTGACCAAACCAAACATTTGGCGCTTTCCTCTGCCTTCACTGAACCTTTCATTCTTCCTCCCCTGGATTGAATTTTCGAGAAAAATCAGTAAATAGAAATCCCTTGACACCCCCAATACCTGTCACCCATTTGCAGGCTTGTACGGTCTGAATTTGAAAAGCACCAAGCATTGGCTTAACTCTGGTCCCACTAAAGACAAGGGGAGTTTTACCATTGACTTCAATGAGATCAGAGCTAGACGAGTGCTGAGTTTGGAAAATGAGGTTCTTCTAAGTTCTTCCAGGACTGTTGATATGTTGGATGAGCAAACACTTGAAAGCACAACTGTTCCTAAATCCTTGCGAGTTTTGCCCTTGACTTCCATTGATCCAGGATTTCACCCATAATACAGGCCACAGAACGTCTGATAACCACACTGTCTCCTTTGCCCTATCAGTCCCCTAGCGTGTACAACATGGAACCAACTCTATCCACTTCTACCTCTGGAAGAAAGAATTTCTCTCTCATTCTCTACGTCTGCCTCTGAGTAATTAAGCACTGAAAAGGAGCTTTTAAAATCTCTTTCTACACACTGGGGATTTTATGGTCAAAAGAGATGATAGCATTTCCCCTTAAGGATGTCCCTAAGCAAAAAGTGTTTGTTAACTCCAAGTTAGAATGAGAGAAGACATAGTGCACTGGGGGCCCTGGGGACCTCTCTCCATAACTCCAGAATGGACAGGAGCTCCAACGGAGATTACACTGACTAGAAAGTCCTCCGGGACAGAAAGCAGAATTCATTCTTCATGGTCCCTTCTGTCTATGGACCCTGCTTAGAATTTCATAAACAGTGTCAGTAAATGCTAGCTATAACAGCATTGCAGAGTGGCACAGACACGTCACCGTTGGTAATCAAAAAAATCATCTAAACAGGTTAGCTCCCATGGAAAGTCAATGGTAATTAGTTACCTAACACATTTAGTGTCTACACAGCAATCTAAATTTTGGCAAATTTAAATCTAAATAAGTCCCCAGACTTATCGGAGTGATGGTCTTGCTAGCAAACTAAAAATAGCCATGAGGACAGTGCTTTGACATTAGGTTTCAGGGCCCATGCTCCAGTCCGTGCCGCCATGTCCACAGAGCTATTTTTACCATTATAGCATGAGGCCTCCTAGCCCTAGTCTGTGGATAGGGTCAGGGAGTCTCTCTCCAACATGCCCTGAGATGCTTTTTGAAATCCCACTGGGGGTTAGATCCACAAACAGGTTTAGGCACCAAACTGCCACCTTAGGTGCCCCAGTGCAAAATTTAGATCCTTAAAACCCCTGCTCAGCTGCTTCCTAACCATGTCGGTGCCTAACTTTCAACCAGTGGGCATGCACAGTGATTGCTGAATCCTGGGCGAATCCAAACTAGGTGTACCCGCCCTCAATCTTGTCTGCGGGGCCTGATCCCATGGGTGTGCCTTGATGTCACCAGATGCCAACCAGGCCCTTTACAAAACACAGCTGGGCGAGCAGTGCTCCCCCTTTATCCTATACCCCACTCGTTAAAGCACTCAGCTTGGATGTGGGAAAACATGGCTCCACCTCCACATTGTACCTGAGAGGAAGATGGACTTGAGCCCTCTGTTTGCCTTGCCCAAGAGAATGCAGTGACAAGTGGGGAATGGGCTAGGATGGCGTATTACTTTTTCATTAGGCCCAGTTAGGCTATTCCCCTTTGCATGGAATATTTACATGTTTTTGGGGCCTAAATAAAATCAGGACTGAGTCTGTAGCCTGGTTGTAAATGCAAGTTTTTAGGGGTATCGGAGAGTCATGTTCAAGTCCCTGCTGCAGTGAAGAGATAACTGGTTTATAACAAGTGTTGCAATGTCATCAGGCGAAGTTGAGAGAACCATAGCTGGCGGGTGTGGAACTCGCCTAAAAGGTGAGATGTCGAGCTACGTAGTCCATGGAGCACTGCAGAAGGATATCCGATCCAAAATACTCCAGCTTTGCAATATATGGGTTCTCAGTGCAATGTTCCATCAAATGCAGAAATGTTTCATATCTTTGTTTGAAAAACAGTTTTGCTGGAAAATTGCTGACCAGCCATATTTGACGGTAGTTACGTAGCTGACGTGATGAGCCTATGCTTTTCATGCTGATCCAAGTTGTCTCATTGTTTCTATTTGCTCCCTCTGCCTGTTCATTGTATCCTCCCGAGGTCTGCTGTCTTACACTTAGGCAGTCAGGACTTTGGAGGAGGGGACTGTCTCTTTGTTATGTTGTTGCACATTGATTCCCTGACTTATGACAGGGACCTCTAGATTCATAGACTTTAAGGCCAGAAGTGATCATTGTTATCATCTAGTCTGACCTCTTGCACATTGCAGGTCGCATAAGCTCACCCACCCACTCTTGTAATGATTGTTACAGAAGATGTTTTCTGTTGAAGAATCCACAAGGAATAATGATTATGGGGGAAGAAAAACCCAATGAAATAATATGCGACTATTCCCGAGATCTTTGAAACAACTGAAGGGAGAGAGAAATGACCAGCTCTAAATTAAGAGATATCCTGTTCTCTCTCAGCGCCCACTGACAGCCCAGTGTTTTAACTTGCCAACTCTCTACACTGACAGCAAATGACAAAAATGTAACTGATGCCAATCATCCTACGTCAGGGATAACCATTAACACCAGAAAGTGATTATCATCATTGCAAACTTCTCAGGGCATCCTTGACCTTCCTGTTTCTCAGACTGTATATGAGGGGGTTGACCGTGGGAGTCAGGACATTGTAGAGCATGGAGAAGATTCTGTTTAGACCTGGAGACTGTTTTCCTCTTGGGACGCCATAGATAATAATAATGATCTTATAGAAAAAACTAACAAGAAGGAGGTAGGCGGAGCAAATAGAGAAGGCTTTTCTCTTCCCTGTGATGGTATGGATCCTAGAAATGGTCAATACGATACAGTCTCCCACAAATTCAGCAAGTTAAAGAACTATGGGTTGGATGAATGGATTATAAGATGGATAGAAAGCTGGCTAGATCATTGGGTCCAAAGGGTTGATATCAACGGCTTGATGTCTAGATGGCAGCTGGTAACAAGCAGAGAGTCCCAGGGGGCAGTCCTGGAGCTGGTTTTGTTCACCATCTTCATTAATGATCTGGAGGATGGGGTGGATTCAACCTTCGGCAATTTTGCAGATGACACTAAGCTATGGAGAGTGGTAGATAAACTGGAGGGCAGGGATAGGATACAAAGTGACTTAGACAAATTGAAGGTTTGGGCCTAAAGAAATCTGATGCGGTTCAACAAGGACAAGTGCAGAGTTCTGCACTTAGGATGGAAGAATCCAATGCACAGCTACAGACTGAGGACCGATGGGCAAGGTAGCACTTCTGCAGATAAGGCTGGCTGATTGAGTGGCTGCCTTTATAGGGCCCCTAATTAGGAAAGCCTCACCACCTAATTAGGGTCAGCTGATCTCAGTACACCTCCCAGTACCAATTCCTGCAAACTGAAGGGGAAAAAAAACCCTGAAACAAAACAAAACAAAACAAAACAAAACAAAAAAAAGCCACACAATTCATCCACTGTCCTTAAGGCCCACTCAAACTCCCCTGTTTTCAGCTCTGTTTGCTGGCTCCTGTACTGCTGTCTTAAGATCATGACTGGTAAATAAGACAGTGTGAGACTGAAAAATCTGCAAACTGAAATCAGAGTGTAAGAAAGAGGGACTAATAATGGGATGGGCTGTTCCATTCATCACTCCTATGGGGACGTTTTAAAGAAAGAGATTTTGGGGAGAAAAATTGGCTACTGGCGTGAGCTTCATGATCATGGCTGACACTCCCACCATCTCCTGGGACTGTGGACTTTCTTAACCCTAATTGTGAGAGATGTCCTGACTACCCTGGGCCAGAGAAAGGAAGTCTAGTTACCCAAAATCTGAGATCATGTTGAATGGTCAGCAGCAAGTTTCTGGTGTCCAGACTTCCTCCTAGCTGCTAGGGACTGCGTGTTAATCTCTTGGCTCATAGAAATCCTCTCAAAATTCACCCAAGCTTCTTCAAAATGCACACGCTAACTAATCTCTTTTGATAACTTGCTCAGAATAAAGCACGTTATACCTCTAGTGGGTTAACAATTTCTCTAGCAACAGCAAAACCAAAATCTACTGCTCAGTAAAGCAACTCTCAGCAAGAAACTCACAGACACAGACACCCAGAGCCAAGGTCAGCTATTCACACTCCCCTCTATTTCCCAGGTATCCTATATGAGCGCACTGTGCAGCTGTGCAGTTGTTTTGTCTGCCTAAGGAAGGCCAAATTATTCCTGACTATGTGGTGTCCTCACTTCCAGCTTCTGGTGGCCAAGTACACAAAACAGATGTGGTTATGTCAAGTCCAATTTTCCCATTACATTAGAGGGGACCATTTAAGATGAAAACCATTTCTACATGCCACCATGGCTGCATTATAGCCACGTGAATCTGCTGATGCTTATATGCTGCTGATCTATACAAAGTGAACAACTGAAGAGAAGAGAACGAGAAAGCTCTCCCCCAAAATACTTTATGGTCCTGAGATTAAAGCACTTTCTTGAGAGATGGGAAACAAAGCTTCAAATCTGAGCTCCAGGATGGACACAGGTGAGAATGAACGAGGGTCTCCCACATCCCAGGTAGGTTCCCTAACCTCAGAGTTAAAAGTATTGGGCGGTGCTAAGGTCCTCTGTGATGTTTTGCGAATATATCTCCCCCCGCCTCCTCCCGGCATGAAACTATTTGGCAAATTTGTTTCAAATTCACAAATGTATCGGGGCAACCAAACTGCATTTTTTAGTGAATCAACTCTTTGTCTTAAAAAATTTGTCCAGGTCTATACAGTGTAGCTCTTCCTTTGTCTCCTGTTCTTTACTGCCATCGTACACCATCTATTTGCTCCTTTCTCATTAATTAACTGTGTGTCCATCTGTTGGTGACGTTCAAGAATGGAGGGCCTTTTCTCATGATTTCACCTACATTGCCCTCTTGTGGTAATTATAGATTATGGCTATCACCCAGGGAGATTAAATTGTTTGGCTACTTGGGTGTCTAACTCCTTAGCCTACTTTGGAGAATCTGAGCCTATATACATGCCTTTTTCATTGACTGTCTCTGAGTATGGAAACCTAAGTCACTTGGGCTCTTTTAATAATCTAAGCCTCATTGACCTCAGTCTTATGAACCATACAGCTTTGATTAAGGGCTGATGAGTGTTACTGGTGGTTTGTCACAGACAGTGAACTTCAGGGATCTTGTCCCTGTGGGGACAACACAGCATTTAAACAGCTCTCAAGAAATCAGCTCTCAGTCTTGGAGTCTGTTATGGAGAGGCTTCTTGCTCCGTTCCCACTGACAACTCTACACACCTTGAAATAATATTTCAAATATTTGACATCTTTAGAAGCTATATCCCAGATGCAGATAGAGAGATTAGACAGACAAATCAACAAGTAGATGGACAGACCAAGAAAAGAAAAAGAGAAAATCACAGCTCAGAACGATCTCACCATATGTGTGATCCACATTTGAAAGGCAGGTGAGTTGATTCATATTTTTATGCATTTTATTTTTTTATTCTCCTTTAGATTTCAAAAGACCAGATTTTGCTTCTCTTATCCTGGGAAAACTGCTGAGTCTCTTGACTTCTTCTGGGATGCAGCAGTCAACTCCCTGAGTCAGTTACAGCCGGGGGCCATGGCTTGTAACGCAGCCATCTCTCTGTCAGTATTTTTCAGGGCAACACTGAGCAAATTGAGAGCAGCTGCTGCATAGAATCATAGAAGACTAGAGTTGGAAGGGACCTCAGGAGGTCATCTAGTCCAACCTCCTGCTCAAAGCAGGACTAACCTCAGCTAAATCATGCCTACCAAGGCTTTGTCAAGCTGCAGCTTAAAAACCTCTAAGGATGGAGATTCCACCACCTCCCTAGGTAACCCATTCCAGTGCTTCACCACCCTCCTAGGGAAAAACTTTTTCCTAATATCCAACCTAGACCTCCCCCACTGCAATTTGAGACCGTTGCTCCTTGTTCTGTCATCTGCCACCATTGAGAACAGCCTAGCTCCATCCTCCCTGGAACCCCCTTTCAGGTAGTCAAAGACAGCTATCAAATCCCCCCTCATTGTTCTTTTTTGCAGACTAAACAAGCCTAGTTCCCTCAGCCTCTCCTCATAAGTCTTGTGCTCCAGCCCCCTAATCATTTTTGTTGCCCTCCGCTGGACTATCTCCAACTTCTCCACATCCTTTTTGTAGTCGGGGGGAGGGTCCCAAAACTGGACACAATATTCCAAATGCAGCCTCACCAATGCCAAATAGAGGGGAATAATCACTTCCCTCGATCAGCTGGCAATGTTCCTACTAATGCAGCCTAATATGCTATTAGCCTTCTTGGCAATCAAAGCACACTGCTGACTCATATCCAGCTTCTTACCCATTGTAACCCCATGGTCCTTTTCTGCAGAACTCCTGCCTAGCTCGTCAGTCCCCAGTCTGTAGCAGTGCATGGGATTCTTCCATCCTAAGTGCAGGACTCTGCACTTGTCCTTGTTGAACCTCATCAGATTTCTTTTCGCACAATCCTCCAATTTTTCCACTAAAAATCAAGGTCAAAGTCGACTCATTTCTATGAGGGCAGGACAGATTCTCTTATGCATGAGCAGCCTGAAATTCAGATGTGCAGGACCCTGAGTCAGAAGTCCCATTAGGCTGAATTTTCAAAGGCATTTCAGTAGTTTAGGAACAAAACTTCCATGAACTTTCAATCAGCCCCCATTATTTAAGATCATGTCAGTGTGCCTGGACAGTGTTTGCTGGGCACATTCATTTATTATGAACAGTGTTATTGTCCCTCAGTATTACATGAGGTGATGTTTAAAACAAATCGCTGTCACAATACACAAGATCTTTAGAGACATAAAGGGGAAAGCTACTGTCTAACATTCATTCTTAGGAGTGACCAATGAATCCTGCCCTCCACCTCCTCTGTAGGTTTGGGTAATCAGGAGTTTTGTTAAGCCTTTTTCAGAATTCCTGCATTTTAGATGCTCAAATGCTTTCAATCTCCATTCACTTTCCTTAACATTCTTGCAGTGCCTGAGAGTTCGGTCTGCTGGAAGTCACGAACCATGAGGTCTTGCCCTCCTAACATGTTCACCAGCCGCTAAGTCATACCCTTGGGGATCACTATAAATATTCCAATAATCGCTGGGATTATTTTATTTCTATTTTACCATAATCGTTCTACTTCATGGAAGTGTTCTTCTTCCTTTGCTCTCTTTTCTTCTTCTTTCTTTTGATGACCCTGTCTGGCGGGATGGGGATACCAATGAACATATATGGCCTGCTTTTCTGCACCGCTCGGTCTGCTGACAATTGCCAGATCTCATAAAATCTGAGCCTCTTTGTTCTCCAGAGCACTTTTGATTTGGTGGTTGTAATAATGCAAGGTTTGTTTAAATCCGTACTTCCACAGTGACGCTAATGGAGGAACTTAGTGGCATTGTGTGTCCGTTCATATTTTCTCTCTCAGCCTGGCTCAGCAGGCCATCAAGTGTTTCTTTCTTTTGGTAACACAGTCTACAATTCAGGCACCAGTATTTGTTTGTCTATCTTACTTCTGTGTAATTAAGCCTTAAGGACTTCTCTTGTGCACTAATATTGAGGATCTGTCTCTCTTTTCAGATATCCTTCTACAAGACATGAGATTGTTAATCTTCTATTGCTAACAGGTTTGATCTCTCTCCACCACTGTCTGTGCATTTATTTCTTTGTAAAACTATGGTGTCTTTCGGTGGAGATTTTCTTTCTACTTTCTTCAGTGCTGTTTTGGGCTGGGATGCGTTCTTGGTCATTGCTTGTTATCACCACCAGATGATTTTTTACACTGTTGCACATCCTGTTTATGTCTTGCTTGATATTCAATACTCTGTGTATTACTAGCAGCTGTCTTGTTTGAAGGTCAAATTTTTACTTCTCTCCTTAATTCCACTCGGTCACCCCAGCAGTGTACTTTCCTACTGGCATCTCCCACGTATTAGTGGCTTGCATCAAATTCTAACCTTTGAATTTTGTCTTTAGAATAGCTCCTATTGGTCTAATATTCTTTCCTCACTTATTCTTTGAACTTTCTTATGTTATAGCTCTGACAGTCCCTAATTCCAAGGTATTTTTAGGGACCATGCTGAGAGATATCTTGGATAGTTCTTTCATTAACTTGTATGCCATCTGATTGTACCAGTCTGCCCATCTTTACAGATGCCAGCACACATTTAGCTAGGCCACTCCATTCCTTTATATCTTCAGCAAACTTTTGAAACTCATTGACTCATAGACATTAAAGTCAGAAGGGACCATTATGATAATCTAGTCTGACCTCCTGCGCAACACAGGCCACATAACCTGCCCCACCCACTCCTCTGTTAGACCCATAACCTATGACTGAGTTTTTGAAGTCCTCAAATAATGGTGTAAAGGCGTCAAGGTACAGAGAATCTAGCAACAAGTGACCCATGCCCCATGCTGCAGAGGAAGGTGACCTTTCATGTATTTTTAGTTAATCCATAGATTCCTGCAGAAAGGGAATGATTTTTGGAAGAACCTGGTGCATTTTCAGTGTCTCAGTGGTCAATGACTGTGGGACACAGTTGTATGTTTTCTGGTAGTCAACCCATATAATTGCTAATACCTTCCTTCTTCCTTCCTTCCTTCCTCTTTCTTTCTTTCTTTCTGTGTCTTCTCTGCTGCTCCCATTAAGCGTGAGGTGATTTTTTCTCCTTTTCAGGTTTACTGAGGTGTCTTTTGCTCATAGGCAACATTCCACAGTGAGCTGGCACTATAAAGATCTTCTTTGCCAGAATTGTTGATAGAAATTTCCATATAATTGGTAAACATCTGGGTCTCTCTAGAATTCATAGGATCACTGCAGCTTGCTTGCTTTCTTTCTTTCTTTCAACTAGCCAATACGTGTTGGTTTTACTCCAGTCTTCTTGAGGACTTCATTATATAATCCAGTCTTTGTCCATTTTACTTCTCCTCTTGATCACTCCAGCAATGTCCACTGCTCATGGCATCACTCACGTACTAAAGGCTCAGATCAAATTCTTAGTCGTGAGTTTTGTCCTTAGAGCACTTATACATATGTAATATTCCTTGACTTTCTTATGTTGCAACAGCTCCTTGATTCCAAGATATTTTAGGGTCATGCAGAGATATCATGGATAGTTCTATCATTAACTTGCATACCATCAGATTGTACCAATCTGGCTGTTTTTACTGATGCTGACACAGAGTTAACCAAGTCAACCTGTAGTTTTATGTCTTCACTAAACTTTTCTCAACACCATGAACCTCTGTATCTCCTTTTTGTGGCTGTTCGTGCATTTTCAGATTTCCCATGTCTAACAAATTGTTAACTGATTGTAGCTCTTTGCTGATGTGATAACCACAATTTATCTAAACAAGTATCCATGTCTGCGGCAGTATGGCTACCACAAACAGCACATTGACAATGAGGGAGAGCCACCGGCGCTGCCCACTACAGGGGATCTTCTATAGGCATCAAAATCTTTTAAGCACCTCTGTAAATCCCCTCTGCTTTGGAGACTGCCCAGGAATGAATTTCATTCAATAATGAAATAAGCCTCATGATCCCCTCTAAGGCAGGGAACTATCATAACTTAATTCTCGAGCTGGTCTCCTAAACTCACTGACTCAAAAACTTTAAGATCAGAAGGAACCATCATGATCCACTAGTCTGACTTCCTGTACGTTGTAGGCCACAGAACCTCACCCACCCACTCCGGTAATAGACCCCTTGCCCCTGGTTGAGTCACCGAAGCCTTCAAATCACAATTGAAAGACTTCAAGTGAAAAGAATTCACCATTTACACTAGTTTATATCTGCAAGAGACCTGGGCCCCGTCCAGCAGAGCAACGCACAAGAAGAAGTGCTTTAGTCAGTATTTTAGCCATCTAAAGTGTTCCTACAGCTGCCATGACTGAAGCGTTTCATCAAAACTTTTTCCAACAGAAAATTGCGGTGTAAATGAAATAAAAATCTCCACAGAATGTCTTCTTTTAAATTGAAAATTAAAAAAAATATATGGAAACTTGCACCACAAACATTTTTGGCTGAAAATTGATCTTTTTATTGCATTTTCTACTTTTGGCAGTTTACAAATGGAAATGTTCCTGTTTTAGAAAGTTCATTAAAAAAAAAAAAAAGTGAAAATTTTCCACAAGGAAATGAAGAACAACCACTTCCCAACCAGCTCCAGTCCAGCCCCTCAGTCTTTAGTGTATGCACCTCCTCTTCCTGCCTATGAGGCAGGAGAGTGCCATTATCCTCATGTTACAGATGGGGACATGCACATTGAGAGGGACATGCCCATGCACAGCTACAGACTGGGGACCAATGAGCTAGGCAGCAGTTCTGCAGAAAAGGACCTGGGGGTAACAGTGGATAAGAAGCTGGATATGAGTCAGCAGTGTGCCCTGGTTGCCAGGAAGGCTAATAGCATATTGGGCTGCATTCATAGGAGCATTGCCAGCAGATCACGGGAAGTGATCATTCCCCTCTATTCGGCACTGCTGAGGCTGCATTTGGAGTACTGTGTCCAATTTTGGGCCCCCCACTACAACAAGGATGTGGAGAAGTTGGAGAGTCCAGCGGAGGGCAACAAAAATGATTAGGGGGCTGGAGCACAAGACTTATGAGGAGAGGCAGAAGTGAACTAGGCTTGTTTAATCTGCAGAAGAGAAGAATGAGTGGGGATTTGATAGCAGCCTTTAACTACCTGAAAGGGGGCTCCGGGGAGTATGGAGCTAGGCTGTTCTCAATGGTAGTCGATGACAGAACAAGGAGCAACGGTCTCAAGTTGTAGTGGGGGAGGTCTAGGTTGGACATTAGGAAATAGTTTTTCCCTAGGAGCGTGGTGAAGCACTGGAATGGGTTACCTAGGGAGGTGGTGGAATCTCCATCTTTGGAGGCTTTTAAGCTGCGGCTTGACAAATCCCTGGCTGGGATGATTTAGCTGAGGTTAGTCCTGCTTTGAGCAGGGGGCTGCACTAGATACCTCCTGAGGTCCCTTCCAACTCTATGATTCTATGATTCTAAGGGTTTCATAGATGTCTGGTCTCCTGTTGAGATGATTACATTAATGCAGCTGCGATTTTATTGAATTACTAAGTGGGTTCTTATCTGGTTATTAATCTGCATGGATAGGCATCCTTTTTATTATGGTACAGCTAAATACCTAAATACACCAGTGCTGTGTCATTCTTCTCATGGTAGAAAGTCTGTTTTGGAAGAGCAAGGTTTTGCAGTGTTTCCTAACTGACTCGGGAAAACGAGGCAAAACTCTGATCCAATTTTTGTCATTGGGATTTTTCAAAGGAAGCTTTTTTTCTATCTATTTATCTATCTGTCTGTCTATCTATCTAACTACATACTCTGTTATATTTAATGTATTCATAGCGTACACAAATAAGCACAACATGCTTTAAAAATAACAATACTAATAATAACAACAGCAGCAATAACAGAGAGCTTCTGTGCTCTGGACACATTTGGAACCCTGTGTGGAGGAAAGACCATTGGCTAATTCCAAAGCAACCCTTTGCAGTGAATGAATAAATCCCTGTTGCCCTGGTTACAGGGTTAGCTGCATCTCTGACCCTTTCTCGGATCTCTCTGAGTTCACCCCCTCAGGTCTTAGCCATGAGCCTGCCCCTCTTTTAAGGCAAAATCACCTGATTTTTCCCCTTTCAAGCAGGGTCTCAGCCAACAACACCCTGTGCACCAATGTGATTTCTCAGTTGGGTTTGATACAGGCAGTTCTTCTCTCAGGAGCTGTGAGCAGTAGTAAGTTGAGTGACTGGCCAGCCTTCTCCATACAAAGTGTGATTTATTTACCACAGTAGGAACAAAGTTTAACATAAGATAAAATATTAGATAGCAACTCCAGATCCATCACAGCAATTGTTCGGTAGGATAAAATTTCCCCTTATTACCACGACTCAGTTTATCGTTAGGCATTGCAATAGCTTTCTCTTCCAAAATGCCTTTCCACCATGGAAAGAATGATACAGCATAAAAATAACTGTTTGACCAGAAACTCAGCTACCCTGACACCTACACAAATTCTTTTCCAAGTCTTCATGAATAGGGAAAGCAAATCTTTAAGACTCTCAGAAAACCCCATCAAAGAGATGATGAGATTGCATCTCAAATAGAGGATAAATAATAGATACCCTCATTTAAATAAACATATGCCACACTCCCAAACTCCTACCCCCAAATAAATCACGTGGAGCACAGGAACAAATCAACCAACCAATAAACAAAATAACACACACAAAAAGAAACAATCAAGCAACCACAAAGCAAACCACTCATACCTGAAACACAATTTTTATGCCAAAAAAGGAGAAGAGACAGAAACTCCATGGAGTTCACTGGGGACTCAGCTATGGCTATTGATATTCTGTGCAATGTGGTCAGGTCGTGTGGGGATGGTAGCAGTATAAACCTCTAAAATAAACAGATAGGTGTGTAGGCAGATTTATGGATAGATATAGAGATTCTGATCCTATTTACACTGTTGTAACCCTTCACTAACTCTTCTGACTTTAGTCTGGATTTTATTACTTCATAAACATATTCCAAGTGTATCAAGGAGACAATTTTGTCATCAGTCGATAAAGAAGCTCAGAATGAAATCACAGTCAAAGAGCAAGGACGGACATTCTAAATCTTGGTGAATATCCTCCACACAATCAGTTTCTGTAACGCAGCTTTGATCTCCTTGTTCCTCATGCTATAGATGATGGGATTCATCACCGGAGGCACCACGGCATAGAGAACACCCATCAGCAGATCCAGATTTGAGGCTGAGGTGGAGGTGGGATTCAGGTACTCAAAGCAGCCAGTGAAAAGTAACAAAGAGACCACAGTGAGGTGAGGCAGGCAGGTGGAGAAGGCCTTACGCCGGCCCTGCTCAGAGGGGATTCTCAGCACTGCTTTGAAGATATGAACATAAGACACAATTATAAAAACAAAGCAGTTTGCACCTATAAAGACACTAAAGGCAATAAACCCAACTTCACTGAGGTACATGTCAGAGCAGGTGAGCTTGAGCAGTTGGGGGATTTCACAGAAGAACTGGTTGATGACATTGGACTGGCAGAAGGGTAATCTGAAGGTGTTCCCGGTGTGCAGTGCAGAGTAGACAAGACCACTGATCCAGGCACCGGCTGCCATTTGAATGCAAGCTGTCCTGTTCATCACCCTCTCGTAATGCAGTGGTTGGCAGATGGCGACATATCGGTCGTACGCCATGACGGTGAGCAAGGCAAAATCAGTTGCAGTGAAGATGAAAAAGAGAAAGACTTGGGCAACACATCCAGGATAAGAAATCAACCTGGTGTTCATGAGGGAATTGACCATGGATTTGGGGACGGTGACAGAGATGGAGCCAAGGTCTAGGATGGACAGATTCATCAGGAAGAAGTACATGGGGGTGTGAAGGTGGCGGTCGAGGGCTGCGGCTGTGACAATGAGAAGGTTCCCCACCAGGGCTGCCAGGTAAATCACCAGAAACACCACAAAGTGCAAAATCTGCAGCTCCCGAACGTCGGAGAATCCCAGGAGCAGGAACTCGGTCACACCGGTTCGGTTGGACATTTTCTTCCTCTGTATATTTTCTGATTAATGTAGACAGAAGGACAAAGATAATTGTTGGGATTACAGGGACAGAGGGAATGGGCCTGATCCCCTCAGTAATATCTCATGATGTGAGCATCAAAGGTGCACAGCTCTCGTCCCTTCCATTGACTAGGAGTGGAGAGTTATCACCTGAAGGGAAATAGGCTCCCGTAAAGTTAATGGAGATGCAGCAGTGCACACCACCTGACGGTCTAGATCAGGATGTGTCTTCATGAAATGCCGTGTGAAAGATGGAGCAAAGTGCAACCTCAACGCAACACTTCTAGCCAAATTGGATCCCCTCTAGCTCCAAACCACTGGCTCTGAGCTTGAGCACGAAACTGAAATGCCAACACTGCCTGACATCCACTTTCGGTGGAAATATGACATAGTGTTACTCGGTACCCGTGTGAGAGCTCCTCTGTAATGATTGCACTGCAACACCACCCGGGCGGCCTGCTGCCTGCTGATGGATTGATTCATGACACCAAATCCCAGTTGCATTTCCCTCCCTGTGTCATCATGGGCTAGAAACATCGCTCAGCTGCCTCTGTGCTGGGTCATTTACTGCTGTAACTTAATGTGTGTGTGGGTGCCTGGCAGTCAGGAGACTTGGCTCTGCCACCGACCTACTCTGTGATCTTGGGCTAGACACACTGCTCTGCCTTGTCTGCTAGGACTGTGAGCTCTTTGGGGGTGGGCTGTGTCTGGTTATGTGTATGTTCTGTTCCCATGCCAACAGCATCTGTTTTTAGCTGGCAGCAGAGGGGAGCAGCGGATCCAGCGCTAGAGCAGGAGAGATGGTTCTAATCCCACTGACCTTCTCCATGTCCTTGGGCAGGGTCCAGAGAAACAGGCTTTGGCTGGGAGCTCCAACCCACCGTCCCCAGTTGAAGGCACTAGTGTGTTTAATACATACACCGGGGGATCATCAGCTTTGCCACTTCCTCCGTTTTACCGTCCTGCAAGTGTCCCTTTGAAACAGAAATAAGCGCCATTGCAGCAGAGTGCGTGTGCTTTTAGTGGGCAATATTAATGTTCCCATTTCGGCTTACACCTACATTTCCAGGAGGGGGTGGTGAGATATTCTGTGCTTAAATTATAACAAAAGGAAATTGGGTTTTCTACTGAAGAAGTTTTCATGCAAAGTCTCCATTGTCCTAGAAATAAAATATAGATATTGGAAAACTGAAAACATATTTTTCCCTAGTTTCAACAGTTTTTACCTGATATCACCTGGTTTTTAATAAACGGAAAAGAAAAGTTTGGGTTGTAACAATTTCTTTTCTTTTTTTTTTTTTGGCTGGGGAAAGAAATCTGAGCAGCTCTAGATGTTTGATTAAATGATAGTAAAAGTCTCAAAGAGTTCCCGTTGTAATTCACAGCTCTATTATTAAATCTGCCCAGGAGATTAATACCCAAACCTATAATCAAACACCAACTTACTGTGTTGGTCTATGTGGAAATTGCCCAGCTTGTGATGCATTTAACAGATCAGGATTCTTCAGTCATTGCCTGACTCCGTCCCTGTATTATCCAGCAGCCGTTTCCCTGCCCCTTCACCATATTTCCTGAGTTGCTGGGTCTCTCTGCAGTTCCTGGCAGACAAGGATCCACTCCACAGATGGCCGCTCCCTGCTCCCCTCCTCGGGCAGGTGTGGCTAGATGGTGCAGGACTAGATGGGATCAGGCACTGAAAGCCTCTCCCAGCTCTAGTGCAGGCTTCAAACACCATCACAACCCAGGATGTCCCTGTTCTGGGGCTAAATAGCTGAATCCGATCTCCAGGGCTGCGAGCCCAGCTCTGATCTCACCTCTGCAGCAAACCGCCCTGACAGCCTGTCCCAGCTGACCCTAACCCCACAGCAGGGGAACACGATCCCCCTGGATCTCACGCCATGGCAGCATCTCTGGAAGGACCCTGGGCTAAAAACAAGGCAGGGCTGAGGCTCAAGGGGTGTCCCAAGGGGTTTGCAGAATAATAGTTACATTTATAGGCTAGCCCAGAGCTGTGACCTACAATAGCTCAGAGCCCAGTGGCACCAGAAACTCAGAGGGGCTGGAATAGCCTGTTCCTTCAGCCATGCCACACAACCAGCTCTGAGACAGCAGAGATGTTTCTCTCCTGCGTTGCATCAGCAGCTGGTGTGATGCAGCCACCAGACGAACCCGCAGCTCTGGCTGCCCTGGGTGTAGGACGCTGCTCACTAAGAGGTAGCCAGTGGCAAACACTGAACACTCCATGCAGTGTCCAAAACTGATGTCACTTGGTATCATTTCATTGATGATTTGTGCCAAGTGGAGATGTGGCCTTTTGATTTCAGTGGATCTGAAATTGATCTACAGCACCTGGGGATCTGGCCCATTGACAGCAATGGAGCCATGGCTGATTTACACCTGCTGGTTACCTGGCCCATCAAACAGTTTCAAATCCCTATTCTTTGCCTGTGAATCTGAACTGAACAAGAGACAGAAGTGCCTAACCCATCTGCTCTTTCTTAGCTCTTTGCCCAATGGGATTGCAGCAGAACCACAGAGTTACCAGCCACCTGGCAAATGGCGGCTGCTCGTAACTCTGCAAAGTTTGCAGTTCTGAACAAGACAGTCTGGTTCTTCTTTCAAAAGTTTACAGCCGAACATTGACTCAAGTCAGCTTTGAAACTTCCCTTTGCAGAAGAGAAATGCTGCTTTTCACCATCTTAACGTAAATGAAACAAGCACAGAAACAGTTTCCTCACTGTGTCAAATTGTTTATTTAAACTTTCCCTTTATATTTTTAGTAGTTTACGCTTAACACAGACCTGTGTCGAAACTCTGAGATTCTACTGTAATTGCAAGAGTGTAACTTTTCATGGTTAAGGAGTGTTTCATTACCACTGGGGACAGATCTTTGGAGGAATTCACTCTTGCTAAGATTTGCTGCATCTGATTTTCAACTTTCTTTCTTTCTTTCTTTCTTTCTTCATAGAATCATAGAAGATTATGGTTGGAAGGCACCAAAGGAGGTCATTTAGTCCCACCCCCTGCTCAGGGCAGGAGCCACACCAACTAAATCATCCCAGCCAGGGCTTTCTCAAGCCAGGCCTTAAAAGCCTCTAAGGATGGAGGTTTCACCACCTCCCTAGGTAACCCATTCCAGTGCTTCATTTTCCTCCAAGTGAGAACGTTTTTTCTAATGTCCAGCCTAGACCTCCCCCACTGCAACATGAGACCGTTGCTCCTTGTTCTGTCATCTGCCACCACTGAGAACAGGCTAGCTCCATCCTCCCTGGAACCCCCTTTCAGGTAGTTAAAGGCTGCTATCAAATCCCCCCTCATTCTTCTCTTCTGCAGACTGAACAAGCCTAGTTCCCTCAGCCTCTCCTGATAAGTCTTGTGCTCCAGGCCCCTCATCATTTTTGTTGCCCTGCACTGGACTCTCTCCAATTTGTCCACATCCTTCCTGTAGTGGGAGATCCAAACCTGGACACAATACTCCAGATGCGGCCTCACCAATGCCGAATAGAGGGGAATAATCACTTCCCGTGATCTGCTGGCAATACTCCTATTAATGCAGCCCAATATGCTATTAGCCTTCTTGGCTACTAGGGCACACTGCTAACTCATATCCAGCTTCTTATCCACTGTAACCCCCAGGTCCTTTCCTGCAGAACTGCTGCCTAGCCCGTCGGTCCCCAGTCTGTAGCAATGCATGGGATTCTTTCATCTTAAGTGCAGGACTGTGCACTTGCCCTTGTTGAACATCATCATATTTCTTTTGGCCCAATCCTCCTATTTGTCTAGGTCACTCTATATCCTATCTCTACCCTCCATCATATCTGCCACTCCCCCCAGCTTAGTGTCATCTGCAAATTTGCTGAGGGTGTAATCCACTTCATCCTCCATATCATTAATGAAGATGTTGAGCAAAATTGGCCCCCAGACAGACAAACTGGCCCCTGGGGCACTCCACTTGTTAGAGCTGCCAACTAGACATCGAGCCATTGATCACTATCCATTGACCCTGACAGTCTAGCCAGCTTTCTAGCCACCTTATAGTCCATTCATCCAACCCATACTTCAGTAACTTGCTGGCAAGAATATTGTGGGAAACCATATCAAAAGCTTTGCTGTAGTTAAGGTATATCATGTCCACCTCTTTCCCCACATCCACAGAGCCAGTCACCTCATCACAGAAGGCAATCAGGTTGGTCAGGCATGAGTTGCCCTTGATGAATCCATGCTGACTGTTCTTAATACCTTCCTCTCTTCCAAGTACTTGTAAATGGATTCCTTCAGTACCTGCTCCATGATATTTCTGGGGACTGAGTTGAGGCTGACGGGTCTGTAGTTCCCTGGATCCTCCCTCTTCTCTTTTTTGATGATGGGCACTAGATTTGCCTTTTTTTCCAATCTTCCTGCACCTCCAACAGTCACCACAAGTTATCAAAGGTAATGGCCAATAGCTCTGCAATCACATCAGCCAACTCCCTCAGCACCCTCGGATGCATTGCATCCCACCCCATGGGCTTGTGCATGTCCAGTCTTTCTAAATAGTCCTGAACCTGTTCTGTCACCACTGAAGGCTGTTCACCTTCTCTCCATTCTGTGCTGCCCAGTGCAGGAGTCTGGGAGATGACCCTGTCTGTGAAGATAGAGACAAAAAAACCATTGAGTATTTCAGCTTTTTCCACATCATCTGTCACTAGGTTGCCTCCCCCATTCTGTAAGGGACCCACACTTCCCTTAAACTCCTCCGTGTTGCTAACGTAACTGTAGGAACCCTGCATGTCCCTTGCTAGCTGCAACTGCAGTTGTGCTTTGGCCTTCCAGATTTCACTCCTGTGTGCTCGAGCAGTATTTCTATACTCCTCTCTAGTCATCTGACCAAGCGTCCACTTCTTGTAAGCTTCCTTCTTGTGTTTATTAAGCAACTTACTCCTGCTAAGGCTGTGAGGACTTGCTCGTGTACAAAGCAAAGACGCTAATTCTTATAGGCCTGGGCTGATAGGTCTCTTGCATTTCTGCATTATTAACCTTATCTTTTATCCTGTAATCAGCATTTGGACTTCACTGCCCTCCACCAGCAATAGGCTTCTCGATCCTCCACTAACCATTGGATAATACTGCATTCATAAACCATAATATTCACTAGCACAATTACTTATACCTAGACTTTCCGCACCTCCACCTGTTATAGACTTACCCTTCACAATCTACCATAAACAATTCCCTATTCACAAATCATACCATTTTTGTTCCTCAGTCAATGATAGTATTCTACCCTTTTCACTCACCATAAGATCATTTCACAGATATTCACCATAACATCCTCTCAGCTCAGCTAATGAAACCTGAATATAATCCCTCCCATCAACCCATCATGTTACCTCTTCAATCCAAGACTTCAGGGAAAGATTGGGGGAATGGGGAGGCCTCAGAGCACATCCTACAGGTCAGCATGGTTTGGCTGTAGAATGAGAAGACAATTCTAGTGTCAGTCACCCGTCACCTCTTTTCTCAAGAGTCTCAGCAAATGACAGTGGCCTGGGGTTGAATGAGCCTCACTATTTATTGAAACAGATAACCCAACAAGGCAACAAAGACAACTTGGAGTTACAACACTGATTATCTCTGCCAAAAGCCTGGATCATCTGAAGAAATGAGTGAAAACAATAAAAACATAGTTGTGTGACTAATACCTTTAGCTTTAACATGAATCTGAGTCAGGTGAGTTCATGAATATCCCAGCACTGCAGACATGAAGGTTTATGGAAATGATGAACTGGAAGCCATTGGCCCAAGGGAGGTGAGTGCTGCCGTCCAACAGAAAGTCAATGGATGTTGGGTGTCTAATTACCACAGGACCAGTTGAAAATCACATCCACACTGTGGCTCCAGCAGCTAACTGAGGTCAGGTCATGACCTCAAGGCTGTGTTAAGTGTCCCAATTCACTTGTCCGTTAAATGTTAATGTTATTGCCTACATTTATCTGTAGCCGGCTGACAGCTGTTTGCATTATCTATGTATCTTGTTTGATGTTTATTAGTGCAACTGAATTAGCCTGCTGCTGCAATGTTCTTTCTCATGTCTGTATCCTGGACTTAAACCAAAGGATGCTTTGCATTTAAGGAAGAGTTTTCTTCTTGTCGTGGTGTTAATGAAAACGAATGCAATGCTCTGGATTATTGTCACTAAATGCACTAGCTATATCTCTGTAATGAAATGGGCCATAAACCAGAATTGGAGCCTTACAACTTTGAGTGAGAAGACTGTTAGCTTCAAAGCATGGGTCATTACACTGGAGAATGGGAGATCCACAAGCTTTGTCTGTTTTCAGTGACCAAAGCAAGATCCATGGTGTGCTGAAAGGGATTGATAGACTGTTTTCAACTAAAAAAAAGGCACACTGGATGGGATTCTCTGATCTTTTTGGATGCTGCCAGGGGAGTTTCCAGATACAAGACAGAGTTCCCCAAATCCACTTGGGTCAACCCCGAGGAACTCATGAAGACTCTAAGAGACTGGCAGATTACAACTTCTCTGATACCATTTAGACAACACAGTCTGATCCAGCTGTAATGTATTTTATCTGCTTTAACATCTCCATAATTCTCTCATTTCTTTTTCTTCGTTAAGAAATCTGTAGTTAGTCTATGAAAGAATTGGGTGCTGTGTTGTTTTTGGTAAGAACCTGAGCACCCAGTGATCTAGGGTGAGCGACTGATCCTTTGGGGTTGGAAGAATCTCGTTTCTATGATTTCTGGTTTTCATAACCCTTTATCACAAAGTCCCATTTGTCTGGGTGGCAAAGAGAAGCTAGAGAGCATAAGGGGACTGTCTGTGACTACTACAGTGATATATAGTGATCCAGGAGCATACTTTCACTACTGGCATGGTGAAATCTAATGATGGAATATACCACCAGTCTGAGGTATCTGCCCTGGTTTCTGATGGTCTGACCTGAGTTTGGCACACTTAGCTGCGAGCCACTCCGGGCACCGTGACACAAACCCCCTCATTAAAAAAAAAAAAGCAAACTTAAGCATGAGTTTATCTGTAAGTCATCAGTGGTACTTCTCTCATGTTTACAATTAAGCACCATATTTTTTTTTAGATCAGTGCCTTAGATCAGAATATTCAATGGAGATGAGTTTTAAATTCATAATCATTGAGTGTTTGGACATGGAGTGTTTGGACAAGACAGTTTGAACCACCTGAATTGTTTTTTTTTTTTTTTTTTAATTAAACCAATTGTAATAATCCATTGTAACAAAAAAGGGAAGGGAAACGGGGCGTGCTAATAAGTGTCAAGTCAAAACAGCTCATGGAGTGTTTGGACAAGACAGTTTGAACCACCTGAATTGTTTTTTTTTAATTAAACCAATTGTAATAATCCATTGTAACAAAAAAGGGAAGGGAAACGGGGCGTGCTAATAAGTGTCAAGTCAAAACAGCTCAAGGCTCACAGACAATGTTTATCATGAAGTTCTTGTAAATGAGCTATGGAGTAAGAAAGATTCACATAAATTCTTAGATGAATAACACCAAATAATGAATACTTTCCAGGAAATCATTTATCTGGACATCAACAGCCATGAACAACAAAAAGACACCATAATTGGCTTTTATTATCTAGCTACCTAGCAAGCTAGCTATCCACATACTCTGCTTTTATTTAATGTGTATATAGGGTACACAAATACATACAAACCTGGTAGGCACGCTCTAAGGTTACCTTAGATGTTTTTGAAAATCCCAGTAGGCACCTAAATACGTTTAAAAATGGAAATTCTGACTAAAGATTTGATTCACAACCCTCAAAAGGACGTTATTGAAATGTTTTGTTTGATCATGTTGAAGTGAAACAACCCTTTAGAATTCTAGTAGAATAATAAATATTAAATACAATATAGTAAAATATTAAGAATAAAGTAAAATAAAATATATTAAAGTATAAATAATGTATGCATATATCATGTATTACATATTACATTTCAATATTTTACAACGTAATAGAACATACAAATAATAAGAACATAAGTACGGCCATACTGGGTCAGACCAATGGTCCATCTAGCCTAGTGTCCTGTCTTCCGACAGTGGCCAATGCCAGGTGCTTCAGAGAGACTGAACAGAACAGGTCATCATCAAGTGATCCATCCACCCTCATAGCTTCTGTCAAACAATCAAAATCTTTACATCTATTATTACAACAGGTGCTGCCCTTTGTTTTCAACCTCCCAGGTCCCTGCTGAAGTGTGTTGAAGATGTGGGGAAGGGCCACCAGACCTGTGTGGCTGAGACAGAGTCTCTGATTTCCAGTCATTGCAAGTCCTGCTCTTTCTGTTGGTGTTCACCTTCTATGTGATGGCCCCGGTGGGGAACACTCTGATTGTTATCGTCACGATCATTGAATCTGCCCTCCACACCCTCATGTATTCCTTTCCCAGGAATTTATCCTTCCTGGCAGATCTGCTACACCTCAGTCACACAGCCCAAGATGCTGGTGAACCTGCTGTCAGAGACCTAGACCATCTACTTCACGGGCTGGGGTGCTCAGATGTTTTTCTTTGTTCCTTTGGCATCATGGAGTGCTGCCTCCTCTCTGTCGTGGCATATGACCAATAATGGCCATATGCCATCCCTGCAATACACCTTCATTATAAACCAAACCCTCTGCGCTCAGATGACAGCTGGTTCCTGGACCATTGGAATCCTGGTGGCGTTTGGACACACCCTTTCCATATTTAGGCTGCCTTTCTGTGGGTCTAATAGAATCAGTCATTTCTTCTGTGATATTCTCCCTGTGATGAGACTGGCCTCCACGGACACCTGCAAGAATGAAGTTGCTCTTACTATCCTTACAGTGTTCCTTTCACTGGTTCCATTTTTGCTCATCCTCTTGTCCTACAGCCACATCATTTCCACCATCCTGAAGATGCCCTCAGCTGAGGGCAGACGCAGACCCCTCCCGTGGTCTGATCTTACCCCTTCCGTCAGTCCCATGTTAATCAGAGTTTCCGGCTGGGTCAAGTCACTCCTTCCCTCTTGCTTCTTTCTGTCTGTCTTGTTTGTGTCCATGTTCGGTCTCTCACTGCAGAAAGCAAAACTGTGCTGTTCACTAGGCCCTCGTCTCTGTGCCATGGGTTTAAACTGTGACGTTCCATTCTCTAGATGCCTGTTTTCCCGGGGAAGGGTGGGGAATTCATTCAAATACCATAAAAATCAATGACCCCCAAAAGCCTAGCCTTGACGGCTGTCAGTGGTGGTCCTTCAGCCAGGTGTCAAACACCTATCCCAGCCAAGGCAGCTGTCTGGAATCCAGCACAACACGCGGCCCCTGAGAGACAGCAGAAATGTATCAGCTTGACAATATGTCCACAACACACAGCTTAGGATTTCATCCCTCGGAGTTACACAAGCAACCAATAAACCAACAGCCAGCATAACACAAGCAGATTTTATATGCCCAAAAGGAGAAGACCCAATGACCTCATCAAGTTCACTAGACTTTGATCTGGCTGCTGCTTTTATGTGGAAGGTACTCAGCTAGCCCAGGGATGAGTGACTGAACAGAGACCTGAGAGACACATAGATAGATAAACAGATTCCGATCTTATTTCCACTAGTGTAAATCTACAGTAACTCCATTGACCTGCGTTTGTGTGTGTTAGAAATAACTGAACTGGCTGTCCCTGGTCCGGATTGGGGTGACGGAACCATTATTGCCTGCTTGTTCCACCTTGACGCCGTGAGTGAGCAAAGGAGGGTTACTTTACAATTTGTTTATCCATAACAGTCTGTAAATGTATACATTTCCAGCAACTCCCCATTGACCCTTATTTGGTTACATTGAAACCTATAAAATGAATATTAACAACTACATGATGAATACAATTATACCCGCCCGTTTGTTGTTTACAGGATTACCATACAGAGGTCAGGCACGTCACCCTCAAACCTATTAATTTACACTAACATTCTTTGAAGTAAAGGCATGCCAGGGGGGAAGGAAAATAATGCTTTCTTTCAACCCTGGCCGTGTGCAGGAGTGGTGATAGTTAGCCGCATCCCCTACGCAGATGGCCAGGAAGGGAGAAAGGAAGAGAGATAACAGACTTTAACTAGATTTCACACCAATTAACGGAAACAAAGTTTCCCCATGCCTTGAGCGCGTTCCCTGTAACTTAGGCCTGACCATTTGTCCAGCTTTTAACTCTTTACTCTCCCACAGTGTGCATTTTTGGTACTGTAAATACCCCTTTGCATGTAAAGAGATTGCAAAGCATGTTCTCGCAGAGACACTAATGTCACCTATTGATTACATTTCTATACAGACACAGAATGAAATCACAGTCAGAAGAAAAAGATGGACCTTTAATTTTCAGTGGATAACCACCACCCTGTCAGTTTCCACACTGAAGCTTTGATCTCCTTGTTTCTCATGCTATAGTTGATGGGATTCATTACGGGAGGCAGCATGGAATAGAAAACAGCCACCACGAGATCCAGCTGTGACGTCGTGCTGGAGAGGCGTTTCATGTAGGCAAAGCAACCAGTGCAAACTAACAAGGAGAGCACAGTGAGGTGAGGCAGGCAGGTGGAGAAGGCTTTGTACCGACCTTGCTCAGACAGGATTTTCAGCACTGTGCTGATGATCTGAACATACGACACAATTATAAAAACAGAGCAGCATAAGGCTAAGCCCACACTAAAGAGAATGACCCCCGTTTCAGTGAGGTAGGAGTCAGAGCAGGTGAGCTTGAGTAGCTGGGGAATTTCACAGAAGAACTGATCCACCTTGTTGCCTCTGCAGAAGGAGATTGCCAACATATTCCTGGTGTGCAGGAAAGAAATGAGAACACCGCTGGCCCAGGCCCCGGCTGCCATTTGGACACAAGCTCCCCTGTTCATCACTCTCTCGTAGTGCAGCGGCTGGCAGATGGCAACATAGCGATCGTACGCCATGACAGTGAGAAGGAAAAAATCTGCTCCCAGCAAGAAGAGAAGGAAAAACACTTGGGTGACACATCCAGCGTAAGAAATGGACCTGGTGTTCATGAGGGAATTGGCCATGGATTTGGGGACGGTGACAGAGATGGAGCCAACGTCTATGATAGACAGATTCATCAGGAAGAAGTACATGGGAGTGTGAAGGTGATGGTCAAGGGCTATGACTGTGATGATAAGAAGGTTCCCCATCAGGGCTGCCAGGTAAATCACTAGAAACACCACAAAGTGTAAAATCTGCAGCTCCCGCACCTCAGAGAATCCCAGGAGCAGGAACTCGGTCACGGTGGTTCCGTTGGACATTTTCTTCCTCAGCACATTGTGTCCTGCCTGCGGAGGGCAGGAGAAGGGCAACGGTGAGGATTAGACTGACCGAGAAAATGACCCTGATTCCTCTCTCCATAATAACTGACGATGTGACTGTCTGAACACAGCCCTGATCACATCCATTGAGCAGGGGCAGTGAGGGCTCCTCGCTGCGAAGAATGAGACGACTAGTCCAGTGCATTATCCCACTGACGTCAAGTCTTGGAAGCGGGGTCAGTTCACACCTGTGAAGATCTGAGCCACAACCTGGCTTGATAAAATGCAGTAAGAAGATGAAACAAGGTACATGTTGAATCCAACAGTCCTAGCAAAAAAAGTCCCTCTATTGTGACCAACCACAGACTCGCAGCTTGGACCTGGAACTGAAACTGTAAAACACCGGCACAGCCTCAGTCTCATTGCCAAGGAAATATGACATAGACTCATCCAGAGTCCGAACATGGCCACTCGGCTGTGATGATTCCACATAGACAGCCTGCTGCCAATTCACACATTGATTTATGACCCCCAGTGCCAGCCACGCTTACAAAGCTGTGTGATGATGGGTTAGTGGCATGGCTCAGTTAATGCTGTGCTGTATCATTTCCCTTTGTGACTTTGTGTCTGTGCTGTGTGGGTCAGTGACAATCAGGAAACCTGGGCTCTGTTCTTGGCTCTGCCATTGACCTGCTGTATGACCTTCAGCCAGTCACTTCCCCTCCCTGGGACTCTCTTTCCCTCCCTCCCTTTCTCTGCCTGGTCTACTAGGACTCTGAGCTCTTTGGGGGACGGGCTGTGTATTATGATGTGTATATTCTGTGCACCTAGTTACAGTATTTGTGCTCAGCTGTCAGCAGTGATGGAGCCTGGATATGGTGCTAGACAAAGAGGTTTCTAGTCCCAGTGACCTCCTCCTGTCCATCTAAGCTCCATGTCAGGATAGACAGATCTGGCTGCTGGGTGCAACTCTGAAAATGGGTTTGAAGCTCCTAGTCCCTATAACACATATTTTGTGGGTATCGGCTTCGCCATTACTCAGTTTTACTTTCATTTGAAACAGAAATCAAACAGCTGCAACCAAATCAATGGGTTTCCAGTTATGGTGTTGTTAGCCAACATTAAAGTTTCCCCACCATTGTTTGAAATTTAAGTCTGGTTGGAAATTTTCAGTTATATTTTGGTTGTTTGTTGGTTGCTTGCTTGCTTGGATGGAAAATTTGGGTTTACAGCAAAACAACATTTTTCTCACCATGTGTCTGTTTTCATTGAAAATCTTTTATGCTGGAAAACTGAATATTCAACAAGCAATCCTGTTTGGTTTTCATCTTAAATTTACACTTCTCAGCTGAAAGTTTTCAGTTGCCTAAAGGAGAAAAAAAACGGGTTTGGGGTTTCTGATGAAAAGTTGACTTTTTCGAAAGCAGGAATTTTTGTTTCTTCTGACTGTCTGTAGTTACTTGTGTAAATTAACAGTGAAATCTTTACCCAGTGCTGACAGCAATTCTGATTTGTGTTCTTTAAATTTCCCTTGTATGCTAAATCTGCCAGGTAGCTAAATCCCCTGGGCATCCAATGGGATTTAGGCATCTAACTTGCTGAGGTGTTACTACAACCATCAGCTTCTTTAGATGCCAAAACCCCTTTGTAATTCTGGCCCCGGATCTCTCTTGGCATCTTCCAAGGCCTGGGCTTCTCTTGACTTTCAGAACTATGAAGGCTGGGATTTGCAAAGGAGCCTAAGGGAGAGTAAGGCATGCACGTCTTGGGGGCCTAACTCCCTTAGACCGCCTTGACAATCCCAGCCTACAACGATAACAAGGGCAGCCAGGCAACAGGGGTTATAGAAAGGAGGGGAAGTCACCTGGAGATCTTGTGATCTAAGTCCAGCTGCGCAGATGAATTACCTCAGCTCTCTGTGCCTCAGTTTCCCCAACTGTAACCTGGGGAAGAAGGCCAGGCACTGGAGGAATAATTCATAATGGATGGTGTAAATAAGGGGTTATGCAAAATTTAGTTTTAATTGAACTCTGCCTGGGGTCTCCTAGCCCCTGTACAACCAGAGCAAGAGACTTGTGTCCAGCCTTGTGTTCTGCCTCCCCAGTCACTTCAGCCCCTCCATTCTGGCCAGTAACCCCCTAACTGGATCCCCTCACGTCCACTTTGGCCAGCCCCCTTTCCCCATGGCACTCTGGCCACTCTCACTAACAAGTCCACTCACCCCCACACCCAACTGCATCCAGCACCTGCCCGCAGACCCACCCTCGCACAATTGAACAGGTCTAGAGTCCTTCTCTTTCTTTCTTTGTTTCTTTCTCCATCTTGCCAAGTGACTCTTTCATCCTTTATCCACAGTGGAACAGGAAGCCTCTGTCTTTTCTGCAGGGGACTTTCGATCTTTATATCATGTATCAAAGCAAGTGGAGGAAGAACAGAAAGCAGGACTAACCTCAGCTAAATCATCCCAGCCAAGGCTTTGTCAAGCTGCAGCTTAAAAACCTCTAAGGATGGAGATTCCACCACCTCCCTGGGTAACCCATTCCAGTGCTTCACCACCCGCCTAGTGAAAAATGTTTTCCTAATATCCAACCTAGACCTCCCCAACTGCAACTTGAGACCATTGCTCTTTGTTCTGTCATCTACCACCACTGAGAAGAAGCCTAGTTCCATCCTCCTTGGAACTCTCTTTCAGGTAGCTGAAGGCTGCTATCAAATCCCCCCTCATTCTTCTCTTTTGCTGACTCAACAAGCCTAGTTCCCTCAGCCTCACCTCATAAATCATATGCTCTAGCCCCCAAATCATTTTTGTTGCCCTCTGCCGGACTATCTCCAATGTGTCCACATCCTTTTTGTAGTGGGGGGCTGAAAACTGGATACAGTACTCAAAATGTGGGCTCAGCAGTGCGAAATAGAGGGGAACAATCACTTCCCTCCATCTGCTGGCAATGTTTCTACTAATACAACTTAATATGCCGTTACCCTTGATGTCAATAAGGGCACATTGTTGACTCATGTCCATCTTTCTGTCTACTGTAACCCCCAGGCCTTTTTGTCAAACTGCTGCCAAGTCTGGAAGCTCTATCTATGGAATCAAGTCTCTGAACGGTTTCATTATAGATATGATGGTTTGCCCATCCTTAATGGCGGGGCTGGCCAGCATGAAAAAGCAGCTATATATTGCAGAACTGGATTTTTTTAACAGACTGTATGGGACAGAGAACTTTGGGAACTGGGATATAACGACTCACCAGGTGACACAACAACCATGTGGAGCCCTGATACTGTGTCCGTTGTGTAGGGGAGGGGAATTAGTCAAGGTGGAGTTAGCTGGAAAAGAGCAAGTTTAGGCTGAATGTGAGAAAAAATGAGCTGAACACACCAACAGAAAAAACAAAAAGAACTTCCTTCACAGGAGGGTGTTTTAGGCTGTGGGATTGCTTATTCTGATAAAGGAATTCATAGAAAACCTGGCTGGGATTTTCAAAGACATTTAACAAAGTTAGATGCTGAAGTCCCGTTGAAATCAACAGTAGTTAGGATCCACACTGTCTCAGCCTTCTTTGAAAAGCCCAGCCCTTTTCTGGATGAAAAGGTCAAACAAAATACTGTGGGGAACATTTACTGCCTAACGTCTATTTTACAAAGGGCTCAGTGCTGGCCTAACTCTGCACCCACTCTGGTCAATGGACGTTGGACCAGGTGAAGGAAAACCACGAAAGCACTGAAGAGCGACCTTTTCTGGTACAAAGCCCAGAGCTGCTCTCCTGCATGGCTCAGTCCTATGGCGGGCCATAAACCGTCGCTGACACTCACAAGGTCTCCAATTATCATAGTTGCAGGCTGCACTTCTGTCACCCCTCTCCGAGTGCATCCACTCTGGTGTCTGGATCTTAGCCCAGACCCTGGGGTACAGCACTCCGTGCATCCACCGTGCTTACCCAGTGGGCCCAAATTGGTTCAGCACCTGTACTTTTTTCCTTCAGTGACCAGTGGCAAATACAATAACCCTGACAGCCTTTATAACCCAAAGTATTGTTAACTTTCAGCAGTAAAACAAAAGATTTAGAGTAAAAAGGATTTTCAAACTATCAGAGAGGCAAGATAAATAACAAAAAAGTAATTGAAGACGGTGGTCTGGAACACCAGGCTCTCATCTCCCAGGGAGGTGGGCCAACCACCTGACCCTACAGGCATTTATCCAACCACAAAATGCAAAAACCAGGGGTCACCTGATGAAATTCATAGGCAGGAAGGTTAAAACAAAGACATGGACGCACTTTTTCACACCACTCACAGTCAGCCTTTGAGCTTGTTTCCTGGGGATGTAGTGAAGGTGAAAAATATCACTTGGTTCAAGACAGAAATAGCTAATATCATGGAAGATAGGTCTATCAATGGTTATTAGCCTCAATGGTCAGGAACACAACACCGTGCTCTGGGTGTCCCTAAGCCTTTGATTGCCAGGAGCTAGGACTGGATGACAGGGGGTGGATCACTCAAAATTGCCCTGTTCTGTTCATTCTCTCTAAAGCATCTGGTACTGGCCAGTCTCGGAAGACAGAAGACTGGGTTAGATGGACCCTTGGTCTGACCCACTGTGGCTGTTCTTATTCATTCTTATATGTTCTCTCTTTCTCTCTGGTCCAATGACTGTTCCATTTTTCAGCCAGAGTGGAACCGCTCCAACTGGACAGACTGAGGAAGTCCCCACCTTTTTGGGAGAGCTGGCTTGTGGGACACAAACTGGTAGGTGAGCTCGGACGCTGCAGGGGAGATAGGCAGAGGAACATCTATCTTCCCATGGTTCATGCATTACTCTGAGGGATACGTGTTGGAATGTCTGTCCTGAGATTGCAGTGCCCATATCCAGAAGCAGAAATGTAGGCACCTAGGGAACTTTTACTGCAAACATTTTGGCCTCGGCACCTACAGAGTTTGGGGGCAGCTGATCAGGGGTTTAGAGAATCCCATTGGGGCCTGATTCTGGGATTTAGGCACTTAGAGTAGTACTTAGGAGGTTAAGTCCTCTTCTAAATCTACCCCGCACTGCTTTTGAAAATCTCACTAGGTTACTATATGCATCTTTAGGCAAATAAACAGCTTCAGAACACTGGCCCTGTGTTTGGAAATGAAATGCCAGGACTGTGTGTGTTTGTGTGTGTATGTACAGTGTCTGGTGCATTTGCCTCTAGTCCAAGGCAGCACAGTTTGGTTACAAAGGAAGCAAAACAGTCACCGCTTCTTCTGTGTTCTCCTTCTGAGATTCAGTTTTTATGACACATTCCTATTTTGAGATACTGGAGAACTTTGAATGTGCACCATGACCCAGATTCTCAATTCAGTCACTTTGGTGTAAATATGGACTAATTCCACTTACTCCAGCTGTGTATGTGTGATCAAAACCTGGCCCAAAATGTCTGTGATAAAAGCATGCTGGGTCAGATACATCACTGGTGCAACCACAGTGAAATGAGAGGAGTTGCACCAAGGAGCAGTTTGGTCCATGCCATTGAAAACTAACTAGCAACATTTCAGGGGACATGATGTAATAAATGTTGTTTTGAATTAATACCCCAAGGGACTAATTATAGATCCCCCATCACCAATGGGATATATTAAAGAAAGACAAAGTTTAGAATCTGTCCATCGAAGAGTTCTTGTGTTGTGTTTATACATCAGTTATTTAACTCCCAAATTTCTCGGTAGCTGTAAACAGGCTAGCGCAAAGGTCTTGGAAGAGTCAGCTGGGATTTTCATCCCTAGGTATTGCTAGGAATCCAGAGAATTTGCTACTGTCTAAACTTTGATAAAATGTGATAACGATTTCAAAGCCTTGGCACATTTTTTAGTGGACGAATGTCAAAACACTGACTACAGATCCAGACCAAGAACATGGGAGTTATTTGTTAATCCAGTAGGAGGGGCATTGATGCCTTCTGGTGGAGTTTGATCTGTCCACCATTAAATTGTTTGTCACTTTATACCCTTAGATGGGGTAGGAGTGAATATATGCAGAGTAGGTACAGACATTTAAGTTTTTAGCGTGACTTACTAACTTATTAATGTCTCCAAAAAATTGTGAGTTAAACACTCAAGTATGCTTGTTAATAACCATGCCATTTTCTTCCAGAGACACTTAGAACTTCATGATTCTTTATGGCTAAGATTTTCAAAGCAACCAAAGGGAATTAGGTGCCTGACTGCCTTTGAAAATCACTTGGAATTGGACTTCTAACTCCCATTTAAAACCTTAACTTCACTTTAAAATCCAAGTTAGTTTGGTTGGTAAACATTATGTTATGCTTATTAACACTGTATTCAGTGTTTATATGGACAGCAAACACAATGATTTGAAAGGACTTTGTTCAGGGTATCATTATTACTTTATAGAATACACAAGTATGTGAAAAGCTTCACACAAAAGTACTGTTCCATAACAAATTATACATCAATCCCAAATAATGACACTTTAAGACACATCTAAACTCCATCAATCATATGATATATATGTGATAAAGAGCCCAACATTTCTTACCTAGATGATGTTTACACTGACTTGAATCTATTCACCTCAACTACAGGACTTCTCTTTAAGTTAGAGGGGAATCTGGACTATTGCTTTCAGTGAACTGTTCATAGATTCAAACGGTTTAAGACCAGAAGAGGCCATTGGGGTAATCAACTCCTTCAAAGTTAACTTTTGAACCTCAGCTGGTGATTCCTGAATAAATCCCAGAAAGCTATGGTGAAAACAAGGGTACCTTTCAGAAAGATATCCAAACTTTATTAAAAATGATGGAGAAGCTCTCACATTCCCCTGGAAGTTGTTCCTAGAGATAATTTATAGATACCAAGGCCATAGGGGATGACTGTGATCATATAGTCTGCAGAACACAGGCCATGGAGAGTCTCCAAAATAATTTCTTTTCAACGAGAGCAGAACTATCAAAATAATCAATTTTGATTTTAAAATTGACAGTGGTGGAGAATCACTGCTTCCCAGGACAGAATGCCGGACCTTGCACATTTGGCCCATGTTCTTTTTTCCTAGATGCATACATTTACATTTAGCTGTATTAAAACATATACTATTTGTTTGCCCTCAGCTCATGAAGCGATTCAGGTGGCTCTGAATTCATGTGGCCTGTTTTCTTCATCATTTTCTTCACACACTCCCCACCCCGACTTTACTGCATTTCACTGTCCATCTCTTTTGACCAGATTCTGAGTCCAACTGCATTGCAAGGCACTGACACAAGGAAGTGGCCATCCAGCCCTCCCCAACCTCAGAATGACCAGTGAAGTAGAAGACCCTGCCCAGACCAATAAGAGATGTCCCAGACTGGGGAATTGAACCCAGACAGAGCAAGAGCAGTCACATCCAACTTGGCAGCCGCATTTGTCCATGGACCAGTTGCCTCAAATCCCATGAATGTCAATAAAAAGCCATATTCCCACATCTTTACTATGCTCTCTCTTCTCCCCTATTCTGTCTGTTTTGTCACAAGCAGGAAAAGTGACCACAAAATTCACAGCTGAGTAAAAATCCAAGACCACAGCTAACTCCACCTTCCCCAGTAAGGACTCTGACAAAAGTAGGCATTCAAACCAATAGCCTGTCTCTGAAAAAAGCACTTAGGTAAGTTTTAATGTAGATTGTTTTGTATAACCACTCAATTCCTGAATCCAAATCCTTTATGTCTTGTATACTAATCTTTTCCAGAATTTTGCATGAATTTTCTAATGTTCTTGCCATGATATGAAACATTCCAAACTCCGACCCATATTTAACTATTTCATGATGTACAGTGACAGGGTCACTGTAGCTGGGAGGGGTGGTCCCCCTCTGAGAAGGACCCAGAGCGGGAGCCAAACCCACCCTGGCTGGTAGAGTCCAGAAGGACAGCCCCTGGCCCAAAGAAGGAGGGCGGGCTCAGGCCGTTAGAAACACCATGGACACCACCTGTCCGGAAGCAGGGGGGCAGAGCTAGGCCTTTAAAACCCAGGCCTGTGAGCTCAGTCAGGTGGGGACGGCCGAGGGAGAGGGATGCCTCTTCCCTGAGGCTCACAACTAGAACCAGACCAGAGGCCCATGCTGAGAGGGAGTGGCCAGTCTTACCCACGGCCTGGGCACCACAGGAGGGCCTACCCGAGTTGCCCGCTGCCTGGGAGCCGTAGGAAGACCGATCCGAGAAGTCCAGGGCCTGGGACCCGGAGAACTTGCCGACCCTACCCACGGCCTGGGGGCTGGAGGACCTGGAGGAACTGCCCTCTGCTGAGGAGCCCATGGAGTTTCTGGAGCTGCCACTAGTTGATGGAGAGGGATTCATGGGACTCCCGCCCACCATCGAACCCTGGACCCCAGAGGCAGGTGTCGGAGCAAAGGTACTTTAAACCGGGGTGGGAGGAAGCAGTCCAGGGAAGCCGACGGTGGTACGGCTGAGCTGTGGCTCCCAGTGAGTCAGCGTGTTTCGGCTGGAGCCCCGCCGACCCAGTGACGGGACCTCCCGTCATTGACAGGGGCCTGGGCTGGAACGCAGTGTAGATGGGTGGGCCTGCGTTCCCCTCCCCCTTTCTCTCACCCTGAGCCAGGGTGGATAGCGGCTACCGCTAGAGCCTCCCCCGCCTTACCTGTCCGGCCCAGCTTAAGGGCTGGAGCCAGACCACTGCTCACCCTGCTACGGGCTTGGCAAACTCACGCACTACAGCTGCCTTCTCTGGCCCCGAACCCTAAATTACTGACGGCCCCAGCCAGAGACTAGAGCTGGCTGGCTCACCCGCCCCGCCAAGAGCCGGGGCGAAAGACTGCTTGCTCGCCCGGTTAAAGGGTTTGATACTCTTCCTTTCAGGGGATAGCCGGGAGGGGTGGTCCCCCTCTGAGAAGGACCCAAGGGAGAACCCCGGAAGCTGCCCCCCTTACAGGGGCATGTCCACAGTCACGTTAACACCTTTGGATCTCTGGGCTCATTGGTTCCATTAAAATGGACCCGACATTTCCTAGCCACTACAATATGGAATAGACCATGCCTAGCAGAAAGTCAGAAATGAGAGGTTATGTTCTTAGCCATCTAGAGGGCAGAAGACATAAGGAAGGGGAAAGGTGTGGTGACACTGTGCCAGGCACAAATCAATAGCAGCATAAATGGAAGGGCTGGAAAGTGGAAATCATATTGCCAAAGGACCACCAGAGGGAAGAGGAAAGAGATAAAGCTGTATAATACAGACTAGATGGCATCCATGTAAATGGTGAGAAAAGAACTTTGCTATGAAAGATCTCTGTGCTATGTAAACAACTGGAAAATCTTTAGAAACCAAAATGAGAAATGTGAGTGAGCAAAGCATAAATGAGGATATTGAGGAATTCTGTAATAGTCTTAATAAGGGGATCAGAACCAGCCAACCTAGCTATTCTTAGGAAATAACACTACCTACAGATAGGAAAAGTGTACCATGGTGCAACAAGGAATGTGAAATGGTAGCAGATGTTAAGAGATGAGAAATGGGCTGTTATACTGAATAATGACCAACGGAGACCCAAGAGCGTCAAGAACTGGAAAGTGGCAGCTATAACATTCACTGTAGCTAACCTCTGGGAGAGAGCAGAGGTTAAGAACAGAGCAATAGACTGTCATGCTGTGTAATCGACACTTGGAGGCAGCAAACTGGAAGAAATGAGGAAGGGTCAGGAATATTGACCAATAGATTTCCGAACAGGATAACGCCCTGTGATGTGGAAAGGTCAGTGATAAGAAGTATTTTCCCTCATTGGATTTTTTTCTTTATTTTATAAGGAATCAATAAGTCACACTGGGCAATGCTTGCAAAAAAAAAAGCTTTGGAGGTGCATAATTAGTCAGCTGGGAGATAGGCTGAAGTGGGCCCCTTATTACAAAGTTCAAAAACCACCGCCATACAAATGAACTAAGCCTAAAATGGGTTGAGAATAAGGTTTTCCCAATCAATTTTGCAATCAAACTAGTAATTAATAAAATAAATAAATGAAAAGGTTTGTTGCCCAAAGGCTGAAACAACCATTTTATTTGGGTTCATAAGAGAAAACGTTGCTTAAAAAACATAAGAACTTTCTGCTTGTATACCAACTTCTGGGAAGTATGTGTATGGAGAATTGTGTGATGTAGAAACAGAATGGATCTGTAAATAATATCAAAATAATTTAAGTAATTCAGTGTGGGAGGGCTGTTCTCTTGTGGACTGCGCTAGACCATGTCAAATATGTCCTGTTCTGCTGGTATCTAATTCAAATATTCCAAAACTTTAGTAGAATGACCCCAGTTTTACGTATCCTGTTTCCGCAGGAATTTAGGAATTGCCAGACGGGATCATACACAAGGTCCATTTAGTCCAATATCCTGTCTGACAGTGGACAGAGCCAGATGGTTAAAAGGAAGAGGCAAAAACCCTCTGGGAGGCAGATCTGAGATAACCTGCCCCTCATAGAGCTTTCCCCTTAATCTGTAATATTTAGAGATTGGCTCAAACCCTGAAGCATGAGGTTTCATGTCCCTTCCAGAATTTTGGTTGCCATTAATTGTGATAACGTGGAACACGACTGATCTCCACGTAAATATCCAGTCCCTGACATTCCAAACTATGATGCTTTGCAGCTTAGTAATAACCATGACGTGCCCACGGGTTAGTTACCTTAGAACTGCTCCTCTGCAGTGACTCTGCACTTGCTGCTGCTTTTCAGCACCTACGATATATCCATTCAAGGACGCAAGTTTGAATACTTTGTCCCACTCCATATCCCTTCAGGCAGTAAGGCCAGGGGTAGGGGAGACTATTTAGGCGACCTCCAAATGTCCAAGTTCAATTCTGTAACCAGGGAGCAGCTCAAAAAGAGCTGAATATGAAAAGGCCACATTTAGGGAAAACCCTTCCCGACTGTCATCCCTACAATCTCTCAGGCACTTTTGCAGGTACAGATTGGAGAACTCCTCAGAGACTCTTAGGATGAACATTGGCCAAATCAAAGAGATCAGAAAACCGAAGAAGTTTGCTTTAAAACAGAGTTTCCCAAACAGTGGGCACTGTGCGTAACCCCACAGCCCCAGGACTGGAAATGCTAGACATTTCCTTCCCATTCCCAATAGTTTGTTTTTTGTTCCTTTGGGAGAAACAGGAATCTCTCAGAAATGAGAATCCAACACACAAGATGGCCAGGCAACCCACAGAGCACATCCCAGAAATGACACTGGAACTACAGAGAAACTATTGCAATAGTTATTAGGATACAGACCAGAGGGCTGTTGTATTGAAAAGATGTGACCAGTTAGTTCATGATGCAACAGCATCAGAGACCAGCACAGTGATGCTCGTCAGAGAGGTCATATGGAGAAGTACCCTGCCTTGCCCTGCTCCCACTAGCTTGTGATGGCCTAGCTTTCACCCAGGGTTTCCTGGGCTGAAAGTATTGTGTGTGGGAAGGTCCTTACATGCGAATCCTGCTCTTGGCATACGGGCTGAGACCCCAAAAAGGAGCATTCCCAGCATGTTGTTTGTGGCCACCTCTGTTTGAGGACTGGCATACATGGTTTAAAAACAAACAAGTTGCGCTAAGAAATCACCCAGACTCCACAAAACTGGATTCCCCTCCAGTGGGAAACCAACCTGCAAGACGTCGAGTTCTGCTATTGCTCAGTAGAATGGGGAGAGGATTGTTAAACATCTGTAATGAACAAAACCAAAGTTCCTTGGGAGAAATATTTTCATTGTGGGTTGGCGTTTGACAGAGATTTCCTTTCAACCAAGTCTTTCATTTGCAAACTCTGGATTACATTTACTTTACAATCAGTTTCCGGTGTGTTTGTTAAACTGCACTGCTTCAACGCCCAGTCTGGCAGCCCTGAGACCTTAGCCATTGTTACTCATGTAGTTGTTTCACTGGAGGCAATGGAACAATGAGTCAAGATTACTGAGGAGAATCAGTCTCTGCCCAGGCACGCAATCCACAGGCGCTGAGTTAAATTTAAGCCTTGCAGATCCAGGCAGACTCATTCCGCAGGGAGCAGAAAGGCAATTCCCTCCGTTATGGGAGGTTGGTTACACCAGGACAGTTGCTTGTACTGTGTGCACGGAAAACACAGTGCTAACTCCCACGGCTTTCCCCCGTCACAGGGGGATCAAGGGAGAAGCAGTCTCCAATAGAGAAGGAAACAAATATAAAGTGAACTCTGCACTTTGTAAATAGAGAGGAAAAAGCATATTTTAGAGACAGACCACAGCAACTGCTTCTCCATTCACGGGCCTGCAGGTCTCTGCAGTGAGAAAACCCGGCTTCTGCAGGAAGAGGAGACACAAGAAGCTCAGCTGCAGATCCTGGCTCCTGGCATCTAACCCGGAGAAGTAGGAGCTCATCACTTCAGGCTGGGGCTGCCCTGGGGTGACAGGTGAGCACCGACTCCCTGACAGTGTTTCTCTGCCACCTTCCAGACAGGGGCATGAATGTGCTTTGGGAGGAGGAGAGTGATGAGACAGGTGAGGTAATATCTGTTATTGGACCAAATTCTGTGGGTCTCCAGGAGAAGCTTTTGAGCTACTCTGAACTCTTCTACAGGTGAATGTTAACGATTTTAACCACACCTTTCCCCATCAGCGCCAGTCGGCGTCCATATCACCATTTAACAGAGATGGAGATTGACACACAGCTCTTGTGACAGGTTCTCAGTTGGGGATCTGCCCCCTGACAGACAAAGGGAGCTACCTTGATTTATACCAGCTGAGGGTCTGGCTCAGGGTGTCCCAATCGGGTGGCGAGTGGAGATAGAGTTTTACTAGCCTAGATCACACATGCCACCTTCTTTCTAGACTCTGAGTTCAGGGACAGCATCTTTTACCAGCCAGTGTCTTCTTCCTGTATTATCATCCCACAGTCATTATGGAGTGGGGAGGGACACTCCCCGGTTAGGGCTGCACATCAGATTGGTTCTGTCCCTTCCCAAGATCCTCCCTCCAAAGAGTTGTATCTTATTACTGCTACAAAGTGACTGTCGGGAAACAGAAAAGGCGCTGCCAGTCCTTCAGCATGTCACCATCACCACCCCATGAACTGAGGAAGAATTTACTCCACTTCATAACTTATGTAATAAATGCATCTCCTGCAAGGGGTGAAAATTGTTCCTTTTCCTACCGGACACGGAAATGCTGACTACACCAGGATATATAGTTAGATTGTTTTCCATTTCAGAGTGACCAACACAGAGTTATGAACTGCCCGGTTAGCCTCATATCTCGTTTGGACCCGGCAGCATGCAATCAGGCAGTAGCTGAGAGACAGAGAGCAAAAGGAAATACAGTCCAGTACTGTGTTAAACGTCAACTTAAAAAGAAAGATATGACAAGGAAGGGAAAATTTCTGTGCTTTTTTCATTTTAATTCAGAAGCTACACTCTTCTTTTGCATAATCAAGTTTCAAAGCTATCTTAAGCCAAAGTTCAGTTGTAAACTTTTGAAAGAGGAAAGAGAAGGTTTTGTTCAGAGTTACGGATATTTAAGAGTTGCAAACAACCTCCATTCCCGAGGTGTTCAGTGTAGGAGAGTAAAGAGTTAAAAGCTGGACAAGTAGCCAGGCCTAAATTACAGGGAACAGGGTCAAGGCAAGGGCAAACGTTGTTTTTGTGAATTTTAGTTAGAGTCTGTTCTCTCTTTTCTTCTCCTCCCTTCCTGGCCATCTGTTAAGGGGATAAGTTTATCGGCATCCCTGTGCAAGGTCTTTTGGTGGGAAGAAAGTATTATCTTTCTTCTCCCCGTGGCATGCCTTTACTTCAAAGAATGTTAGTGTAAAATATATAGGTTTTAGGCTGATGTGCCTGACCTCTGTATGGTAATCCTGTAAACAAACAGGGGCGGGTATAATTTCTTAATATTCATTTTATGGGTGTCAATGTAACCAAATAAGGGTCTATGGGGAGTTGCTGGAAATGTAAACATTTACAGACTGTTATGGATAAAAGAACTGTAAAGTAACCCCCTCATTGCTCACTCCCGGCGTGGAGGTGGAACGAGCAGGCAATAAAGGGTTCCGTCTCTCCAATCCACCCCCGGGACAACCTGTTTGGTTATTTCTAACATCCGTAACTGAGGTTCTACTGTAATTCTCACAGAAGATCGGTGCCTAAGGACACTAGACTGCACTGGAAATCTCAGTGCAAGATTTCTGTTGATGTATTTATTGACTTCAACTCCTGAGGCATGGCTTGATTCTGGCCACTGCCAGAAGCGAAATACAGCATTTAACATCATTGTTAAGCTCCTGTACGTCACCAGATGGGATACGATAGCAGATAAAGAAATACTTTGATCTGCCTTTATAGTACTCTGCTACCAGAGACATGGACTGTTCTTTCTGTAGTTATTGATCTGATGTGGCAGACGATGGTCTGCATGGTTACAAATAATCTGTTCTCGAGTTGGACCTCCTGGCAATTTGTTCTTAAGTCAACACTCAGTCTGTGGTCTGGAGAGGAAGGGGAGTTTACCAATATCTTTTGAAATAACAACAACAACAACAACTTTTAACTCTATGTTTTTCTGATTAAATCGCACAGTTCCTTTTCTTGTTCCTAGACTCAGCCCATGGCAGACACAGACTGGAGAAACCAAATGACCGTTATAGAATTCATTCTCCTTGGATTAGGGAAACTCCCTGATATACAAATTCTTCTCTTCCTGCTGTTCCTAGTGATCTACATCGCAACCATGGCCACAAACACCCTCATCGTGGTGCTTGTTGTGACTGATCGGCACCTTCACAGCCCCATGTACTTCCTCCTGGGGACCCTGTCTAGCTTGGAGACCTGCTACGCCTCCATCATCCTGCCCAGAGTGCTGTCCAGTCTCCTGACTGGGGACAGAACCATCTCAGTCAGTGCCTGCTTCACACAAATGTACTTCTTGGTTTTCTGGGAGCTACCGAATGCTATCTCTTAGCAGCGATGTCTTACGATCGGTATTTAGCGATATGTAAACCCCTACACTATTCCACTCTTATGAACACCAGGTTTTGTCTCCAATTGGCTGCTGGGTCCTGGGTAAATGGTTGTCTGGCTATTGCCATCTTTGTCTTATTCATATCACAGTTAATATTCTGTGGCCTGAATGAAATCGACTATTTCTACTGTGACTCCATCCCACTGATGGAACTCTCTTGTAGTGACACATACCTGGTTATACTGATGGATTTCTTCCTAGTCTGTGTATTCACGCTGCCTCCATTCCTGCTAACCCTGACATCCTACGTGTCTATCATCACCACCATCTTGAGAATCCCTTCCACCACCGGGAGGAAAAAAGCCTTTTCCACCTGCTCCTCTCACCTCATCGTGGTGACAGTTTTCTGTGGAGCCTTAATGATCGTCTACCTGCTACCGAAACATGAGTCACTGCGAGAGCTGAACAGTGTTCTCTCTTTGCTACACGGTCCTGACTCCTCTGCTAAACCCCCTCATCTACAGCCTGAGAAACAGGGAGGTCAAGGCTGCATTGAGCGAAGCCATCCATAAATGTGGTTTTCACAAAACCATGCAGAAACTCTGAGATAACTGCCTGGTGATTGAAGTGCTGAGGACAGAGCACAGAAGGGAAAAGGACCTCTATGCCAGCAGGTTTCAACCTTTCCAGACTACTGTGCCCCTTCCAGGAGGCTGACTTTTCTTGCATAGCCCCAGTTTCATCTCAATTAAAACTACTTGCTTGCAAATTCAGACATACATTTCTCTAGTTTTAACAGCCTGTTCCTACTGAATAATTGCTCACTTTCTCCTTGTTCTCATAGAGTTACAGAATAAATCAACTGGAATATAAAAATTGCACTTACACTGCAGCGTACCTGAAATCCAAGCCCTCCTTAAGGTAAAGCCTGAGCCCCGCCACCTGGGTTTGAAGCATGTAATTTAGCTTCGCAGGGCCCCTATGGTGTAGAGTCCCAGACAACTGCCCTGCTTGCCATCCCCTAATGATGGCCCTGCACTTGTGACCCCCCAAATAATGTGTCTCATGATGGTTGAGAAACACTGAAATAAGCAAATATCTAGATGAGTTGATGTACCTCCTGGAAGACCTCTGCGTACCCCCAGAGGCACACATACCCCTGGTTGAGAACCACTGTACTATGCTATGTAACGAACTGCTGAGAGTAGCAGGTGTTAAGGAGTGAGAAATAGGCTCTTATACTAAATAATGGCCGCTATGTGACATAAGAGCTAAGATTGGGAAAAAGAAATCCACTAGAGAAGAGCAGAGCAGCAGGTTTTCATGCTGGGAAATCGACACTAGATGTAATCAGAGGAGCGACAACGGGGGGTGGGAGGTCAGAAATACTGACTAGTGGCCAATAGATTTCCGCAGCCACTACAATAATGGGAAAGCTACACTGTAAAATGGCCACTAAGTGGCAGTGCACTGAAAGGCTGAAATATGGGCAGCTATTTTCAGAAATGACCACGAGGCGGCAACATCTGTTGAATACTAATGAAGGGGCGATGAAAGTACAGTATATCGCCCCATCCCCTTGGACAGGCAACTCCCACAAGCGCCAGCTGTAGTTTAATCATGATCTCAAATATTTTCCACGTGGGATAGTTAGACTTAAAAAAGATGCAATTATCCAAGTCACCTCGGGCAAATCCCACTGGGCGCTGTTTGCTACAACGTTTTAGAGAGACAACATGAACCAAGTGGAGAAAGGCTGGAGTGGGACCGCACTGAAAAGTGAGAAGACCCAATACAAATCTGAGGGTGCAATTACACTTGGTAAATCAAAGAGAAGCCCCTCTTCCAAAGGCAGATCAATGCACCTTGCCAACTTGGCGACTGTGTAGCTAGATTGGACTATTTTTTAATTTACTTGGCGACAAAAGCATCAAAGTGACCAGCGACAAACCTAGCCACTTTCACAGCTGTTTCCAGCTACACTCTGAGGAAGCAGCAGCTAAAATTCATCATCATAAAATCAGTTTATTTGTTAAGCACCAAATTAAAAAAAAACAAAAAAAAAACAGTGCACTCTATGCTTCCCTGAGCTGGACTCCCCAGATTCCCCCTTCAGGGCTGGTGAGGGAGAAAGAGGGGAGAAATGTCAGTACGGGACTAAAGTTGCCGCCACCCATCCCTTGTTAGGCTCATTGCATTGGCTCATCTTCCTCTTCCTCCTCCCTCCACCTCCTCTGCAGAGCCCACACACAGAGGTGAGTGGGAGAAGGGGAAAGCGCCCCCTTCCTCCAACTTGGCTGCACAGAATCACTCATGCCCCTGGAAGGTGAGGGGGGATAGTTGATACAGGGGTATGGAAAGAAATCCCATTGGCCACCAAGCTTCCCATTCCCGCAGCCATGGAAGCGATGGGATAGGGGCTGCCCGCTGCACCCAGAGTTACACAGTCCTGACTTAAACCCTAGTTCCGGCCCAGCTGCTGCCCAAAGGTGGGATCCCCACGTATTACAGCAGGAGAAGCTTTCCTGTATCACATTCTCCGGCTCTCTCTTTTTGCCCTTTGTGAAACTACCTGACTTTATATTTCATTCAGTTCACTACCTAAGACATGTCAGACAAAAAACTCCTTATTCCTTTCCCTGGATACCATTTCACATTCTTTATCACACCATGGTACACTTTTCCTATCTTTGGGCAGCGTTGGTATCCAGAATAGCTAGGCTGGCTGTCTTTAGGATTCCCTTATAATATAACTCTACAAGTCCTCAATATTTCCATTGAGACATTGCTCATTCACTAATTCCACACTTCTGGTTCCAAAGATTTCTCCTTTGGCTTTTATTGATTTATTTTAAGATTCCAACTGGAGCTATTATCCTCATCTTCAGTATTTCATTCTCCTTGATCTGTCGTTAATCTCAGGAAGTGGTCACTACCCATTCCCTGCCCTTGTCAATTTCCCACCTGCATTTGCTCCCTATGATGCTAGAAGCTAGTCCGAGATCCAGACATGAGATGCTTCCATCAGCCGTATTGACGCCAGTAGGTGCACCATCATTTCATATTACTAAATTATTCTCTTCAAAGATTTGCTCTTGACAATTTCCGTTTTTTTTTCTTACTTCCCCACAATCTGTTGAGACTTCTCAGCTCAGTACAGAGAACGAATGGGCATGTGACATCTGCAATTCATTCTTTCAGGTCCACAGCCTCTAGTTTCCTGCATGGGTTATGCACATTATAAAACCTTAGAGATGCAGAATTGTTGTGTATTGGTATCTCAGTAGCATTATACTCGATATTTAGCTTTTTAATCTATGTGTCAAGATAGTTCAGGTTCTCTTTAGTGAAGGTGTAGGCAAGTCCACTCTTTCCTATTTCTCTATCATGTGTAGATAGAGCATACACGGGGATTTTTATAGTCTAGTTTTTCTGGTAGTCAAGTCTCCATGTATATTATCTTAGCCTTTGTTTTCACATAAATATATATCTTTAATTCCGGCCCATCTGCTATTAAGCTGTGGGTATTCCAGCTGAAAATAGTCACTGCTGTTCTTTAAGTGTCGTATTGCCTTTACTGAGGAAAGTACAAAGCTGTTCCACTGACAGGTGGCTAGCCTGCAGGTACTTTTCAGCAGCTTTAATTATAATTCTTGTTTTCTGTTAGTACTTTGATCATTAATGCAACAAATCTGTTTCTATTCATATGTTATCCCCTTTCAGCCCCATGTCACTGATTACCTCCCATTAACTTGTTGCAGACTAATACCCAAGAGAGAACCTGATGTAGGGAAAGGCATCTCCAGTGCAGAAGCTGTTAGGAGATATTAGTAACTTGAGGGGGTTTTTTATTTCTCTAGCTCGCTTTGCCTCAGTGCACCCTCCCTATGCTGAGCTGCGCTTTCCTCCACACTTGCAACAGTTTTGTTCTGTCCCTTCCTCACAATCAACACATGAATGGTCACCTCCGCACTTCCTGGGCTGTGTTTTTCCTTTAGAATTATTTGCTGCACAACCAAATCTCTGGCAACTCCAGCATGTCACAGAAAGAGGAATGTAGGAATATCCCATACCCCAAAGCGACTGATCACACCCCACCCTTAAAGTGTAGCCAGCACAGGTGTTGAGCACTTGCTCTCACCTCTTCTGCTAATTAGCCTCACTAATTAATGACCTTATCTCCCCCTATTCCTTCTGTATGTCCTGACAGTTCAGGTGACCCCCCCCACATGACCCCTCGTGTTTCAGGGAGGAATTTGGGGAGCTGCCAGCCTATTTTTATTTTACCTGCCACCTTTGTCTGCAGGAGTTTCTCTACCTGCTCTTTGCTTTGACATTCCACTCATGATCTCCAGCAGACAGTGTCTGAGCTCTTGCTGTAGCTCCAGCACTTCTTTGACCCACTCTGCCATTCTCAGGGGTTGATAGCCCCCAGCTTTAGGTCCTTATCTAGGGATTTCACTAGTAGGTCATTATCCCCCATTTCCCTTTCCTGCCCTCCTGTGTGCTGCTCCCTCATCTGGTTCCAGGAAATCTACCCTGTTCTTTTTCCTTGTTTGTATCTGGCCTTCTTCAGTGCTTTCCCTAGCCTCATGCTGTAGCCTGGCTTCAGTTTCCTTTCTCTCCTCCATCTCACCCTGCCTAGCCAGCAGTCCCTCTCTCTCAGCCCAAAATCACTGCTGAGACAGCCTCTCTTGGGCCTCCAAACACTTCCTGTTACACCCCCTGGACTTATATAAGGTCAGGGAGCCAATCAGGGATCGCTAAGAGCAGTCAGATCACTTGAGGTGGAACAGCCCCTGGTGTTCAACCACTGCAGCTTGTGGGTTAGTTGGTGTAGACAAATTACAAGTGGCTATGGTGGTATGTGGGTGGCTTGTTTACTCTATAGACCCGGGTTCAAGTCCCCTATTGCCTTACATTAGCCCTTTTAATGCCTCTCCCCAAGCAGGTGGCTCTGTGAGGGTTATTATGTGTTTGGCTGATAAGAGAGGTTTGATTTTAAAATCCATCCTAATGGCCACCCAGGGACCTTCTGAAGCTGTTAGGGGGCTGAGGGGCCCCTTCTTTGTAACCAATTAGATAAAGGAGAGGAGATTATTGGGCTTGCGGATGCACATCAGCTGAGTGTGGTGAGGGTCAGGAGTGTTCCCCTTTTTGGAACAGGGCGTTGGGTGCCTTGGTCTGGGCTCCTGGCTGATCGGTGCTGGTAAAATTAAAGTGTGTGAACAGCGGGGCCATCAAAGCTGTCTTTGGCTCAGCACCTTTGCCCTGCAGAGATACTCCAAGCTTTTATGATCTGTGTATACCTGTATTGGGTGTCGGGCACCTTCAAGGTGCTGGCGCCATTCCCCAAAGGCAGCTTGGATTGCCAGAAGCTCCTTTGTTGAGGTGTGTGTCCGAGAATAATAGCCACAAGGGAGCAGGTGCTGTCAGGGACCAGATCCTTGGTCCAAATTGCAACACTACATGCACTGGTCTCACCGACAAAGGCCTGTGCTGGCTCAGGATGGGTCAGGACTGGAGCACAGGACTGGAGCATCTTGAGTTGGTCAAACACCCCTTGAGCCTCTGGAGAGCAGGTGAAGAAGGACATGGTGGCGGAGGAGCACTGTCAATGCGGCTACCTGGTCTGAAAAGCCAGGCATGAAGCGCCTATAAAAATTAGCAAACCCAAGGAAGCGCTGCGGCTCCTGGATGCCCCGGGGAGCATTTCTCTGTTCCAAACAGCGTTCACCTTCCTGGGGTCCATTCGGAGTCCTTCAGGGGACAAGACGCAACCCAACTCCTCCATGCAGTGCTGGTCGAAGCTGCCCCGCTTGCGTTCACCACATGGGAAGGTCCCTTTGGGGGCTGTCAATCCGTGTCAGACGTGTCTTGTGCCCCTCAGAACATGCTGGTTAGGGGGCAACCCTCTGCCTCCTTGCTCCAAAGGGCCGGCCTTCAACAAGTGTTAGGAGTGGTCCAGGCAAGCTGTCAGGGTCCTGGGCAAAGGTAGCCGGGACTAGTGGCAGGAGACTGGGGGTCAGAGCCCATATCAGAATCAGAGTGAAACCCAGGGTCAGAGTTGAAGACGGAGCCAGGGATTGGGCCGAGGGTCAAAAGCAGGCATTGGCGTCCCAGCTGGGATCCCAGGGGTCAGCATCCAAGTCAGAGCTGAGGTCGGTACCGGGGGTTCAGGCACAGAGAGGCAGGGCGGTCGCGGCAGCTAGCTGGGATCTGCCTCGTTCCCTGGACTCTTCCTGGTGTGCCCCATGGGAATATACAGGGTCCAGGAGCCCAGACCTCCCTCAGGCTGATCACATGCGGTGGAAATTACTGTGACATACAGCCACTGCAGATCAGGGGGTGTAGAGACTCACTTGCTGTGTGCTGGTGTTATCTCCCTATGCCACCCCACAGGCCTGAGTTCAAGTCCTGCTGATAATTACAGCCATTTGGGGTGACTGTGGTATCACTTGCTAAAAGGTAAGAATAAATTCCCCAGAAAGCCCTGGTTGCTAGAGAGAACTCAACAGGCTTGTGCTTGAAAGGATAGTCCTGGGCAAACTCCCTTGGGAGAAATGCATGAAATGTATTAGAGAGACAAAGGGGGTGAGGTGATATCTTTCACTGAGAGAGACAAGCTTTCAGCTACTACACGTCATGAACCAGTGAGGTCAGGTTCAAGTGCCCTTCTCAAAACACCAAGGGGACATTTGTGCAGGAACCATGAACGAAGGGACTGTGGAGGGGATAAACAGACAGCCTGCGGCTAACAGAGTTAATGTGACCCTTGGCTACATGAACAGGGTAACCCGGAGCAGAGCGGCTATTTTACCTGTATCTGACACTGGTGCTGACCACCGCTGGAACCCTGTGTCCAGGTCTGGTGCCCACAATTCACGAAGGATGTTGAGAATCCGGAGAGGGGTCAGCGAAGAGCCATGAAGGTGATTAAAGGATTGGAAAACCTGCCTGTTGGCGATAGCCGCACAGAGCTCAATCTGTTCAGTGAAGTGGAGCAGAAACAGGAGTGAGGGAATGAGGCAGTGAAGAAGATGAAGAGACACTCAGGTGGGGCCGTCTAACAACGACCAATGAGAGCCCTGCCCTGCCTGGCCTGGTCTCACTCAGCAGTGATGGCAGAGTTGGGGGAAGTGATCTGGTTTGGGTGAGCCTGACCTAAACGCAGCCCTTCTCCTAGTCAAGGGCTTGTCTACACGGGGAATGTTACCAGCATCCTGACACCGCAGCGGTTACACCGGTGTAATGCCCCATCTGGACCCTCCCATGCTGGATGAAGCTGGCTTTTTCCAAGTGTAGCTGGCATCACTTTCAAAGCAATATAAGCTGAAGCAGAAAATGGCACTCTGGGTCCAGAATAAGTGTTTCCACATGGGGAGTTTTCCCAGTCTAGCTATCGCGGTGCGTTTACACTGGCTGTATTCCCTGTGTAGACAAGCCGGGCCGTGTCCCCAGCTGAAGCTAGTTTATGGTGGAAGATCCTTGCTCCGTGAACCTGGTCTTGTCCCGGTAAATGGCTGGTGGGGCCCCAGTAACTGGTCTGGGTGACTGGGCTGTGTGGGGGGTGAATGCACTGGGAGGCAGGACTCTCACCCCGCCTGGCTGTGGTTACTGTTTAGGCTGGAAGACTCGTCCCAAGAGGAGAGAATGTAGGGCGAAGCCGGCTGATTTCATCAGGAGGGGTGTTCCGTGCCATCTGCGTCGCACACCTCCCCAGACTCAGCCGCTCAGAAGTAGCATCAGGGGGACACGACCTTATCCCGCAGAGGCTGCAGCTCTGAGGAGGCGAGTGCCCTCTGTCAATAGAAGTGGACAGGCTCCCGGGTAGATCTTGGCACCTGCTTCTCTCTTCAGGGACACGTGGGTCTTTACTGAGAGAACCCAATTCCTAGAGAGAAGTGAGAGAAGAACCTGACTCCTGCTCACCAGCCGTGAGAGATCCAAGCTCATCTCCTGGATGCTGAATACCCTGCAGTCTCCCTCATAGCGCCGCCATGCACTGAGACACAGCCTGTCTGTCAGGGGATATCACTAAAGTATTAATGGGGAAACTGCCTGACTGCCTGCCTGCTCAGCTGGGCTGATTGGTGGCCGCCCAACAGCTGCCGAGATAAAAGGCGGCAGGGCAGGGCAGGCTGGGTTAGCTACTAGAGGCACAGCATAGTTGCTGATTTGAGATTCCTTTGCTTCAGCAGTAGACTGACAAGCAGCTGCCCAGGCAATCAGGTTGTTCTCTTTCCCTGCTTAATGGTCACTAAAATTGATTGGAAAATGGAAAACCAGTTTCATTAAAAATGCTGGCATCTGAAAGTTACTTTACATGACTCAGGAAGAAGTTTTACATATTTTTCAAGCTTTTGTTGATTTTTGTTTTTAAACTTGTGTGCAGTAAAATAAATAGTGTCCTTTCCAAAACTTCCTCTGCCCTTAAAAACTTACCATGTAGCAAAGCAACACTTTCATTTTTCCTGTTATCCCTCTGTACCTTCCTCAAACCTGTAGAAGTTCAGGTTGGGGTGGAAAATAACAAGGCATTGTGAACAAACAGGACCAAATGGTGAGCAAACCTTAGACATGATAGCTGGTGTGTTTTCTCAATCATGGGAGTTTATGTCCCTTGTAAGTGTTTAACTTTGTTAGTGGAGATTTTAATGGAGATTTTTATCATTCACTTTCAGAATCTCACTAAGCCGTCTGAATCAACAATAGCCGTTGGCAGAGAAATCCCAAAGCGCACATAGCCTTGTGTGACAATGAGGGGCCAGACACCTCAAGGGCAAAGTAGCAAGTTTAAAAGAAGCCCTCCAACCAGCTGATTGCACATTGTTTTGTTGTGTATCTAAAAATCTGTTGAGTAAATTCTCTTCTGAAATCTTGTAATGCTCCATAGTTGATTGAGCTGTGCAGACAGACTGTCCTTGTGGCTGTGGATACAGATCCAGGTTATGAACACAGTTTATTACAATGTCAGCCCCACCTCGCAGTGGCCAGCCTGGAAGGGCAGTGCTGCTCACCAGCACCAGGGGAGACTAGCTCCAAGCCCCTAGCACTGGACAGCCCAGGGAATGCTGGGCTGTTACAGTTAAAGGGAAGACACTGTGACACATCCTGGTGATCAAGTAGAGAGAGAATGTCCCCTGCTCTAAAATAGCCACGAATCACAGTAGCCTGAGATAAAGGGATGAGGTATCAACCTGCCAATCCTGTTTAAAAGGGAAGGGGTTTGAAGTGAAATCTGTCCAGTAACTGAGGGACAGCTGATGGTTTGGTGCTGTCTGTGAAATGTTGCATCCCCTACATTTAGATAATATGCTGAGAAACTTTCATTAGAAGAGGGAGTTTGATCTAATTCGCAAGTCTAAAGCTTGATGTTTTGTTTCCCGTGGCTTGTATGCATTTGCGTCCCTTGCTATTTCCTCTATGAATCCATAATCTTTCTGCTAAATAAACATCATGTTGGTTTTTATCCCAGCAGGTCGCTGTTATGCAAACTGAGAAGTGTAGCTGTCAAGAAGGGGAAAAGGTGCCTCTTAATCTCTGGGTTTGGGGTGGTCACTTGCCGGGTGAACCCTGCAAACAGTAACTAGTGGCTGGAAACTAGGGCAAGACCCTTATTCTCGCAGGAACATTCCTGGGGTTAGAGCTCTGCGCCATTGTGGCAAAGCATTAAGGCACCCAAAGTACAGGGAGGGCGGGATGGAGGGACTCCTTCCTGGTCTGTGTGATCCCCACAGTGTCACAATGACAGTCCCATAGCAGCATAAAACTGATCTGCTTGGTACAGCACACACGAAATCAGACACATGCCTGCCTGGAAAAGGCTTCGAGTTCCGGTTTTGGACTGGAAAAACCCCCTTCCAGGGGCGTTTGGTTCTTCTGGAGACCAGGGAGGCTTTTCAAGTCCAAAACAAGCCAATATTCAGTTGCTGGGGAGGGGGACCTTCCAGCTGTGGCGTCTGACTTCAGTGTGGACCTCCCACATCCTAGGGAGGTTATAGAATCACTGTACCACTCATTCATTGTCATTCATAATGGCAACGAATAGTCAGCCATGATGAGCATGGGTACTGCATGGGGCTAGGGAAGCAGGGTGAGGAGAACTCTACAACCTGGTCCTTTTCATCAACCTTCCCTGTGCGGATCCCACCACCCCCGCCTGCGTTCTCAACCCACCATTTGGGCTGGGACCTCCAGGAGAGAGCTCATTTGAATATTAAACTTTAATCTAGTGATTGACATTTGTGGAATTTGATTCTCATTGTGGCGTACAGTTCATGTCATTCCCCCAGACACATCTCATGGCAGCTCCAGAGAGGAGAAATGAATTCTCAGAATTCATCCTCCTGCGATTTGGGGATCTCCCTAAACTGCAGGTTTTTCTCTTCCTGCTCTTTCTAACCATCTACTTGGTGACCATGGCTGGGAACATCCTCATTGTGGTGCTAGTTGTGGCTGATCAGCACCTTCCCACCCCAATGTGCTTCTTCCTGGGGAACTTGTCCTGCTTGGAGACCTGCGACACCTCCGTCATCCTGCCCAGGATGCTGGCCGGTCTCCTGACGTGGGACAGAACCACTTCTGTCTGGGGCTGCCTCACACAATATTTGTTTGGTTTTTGGGAGCCACAGAGTGGTGTCTCCTACCTGCAATATCTTATGTTTGGTCTGTAGCAATATGCAAACCAATGCACTATGCAGCTCTTATGAAGGGCAGCTTATGCCTCCGGCTAGCAAGTGGTTCTTGGGTAAGTGGGTTTTTGACTCTTCCCATAATAGCATTTCTAATGATACAATTCACTGTCTGTGCTCCCAATGAAAGTGACAACTTGTTGTGTGAATCAGTGGAAATAATAAATTTCTACTGCAGTGATACGTAGCAGATGGCGTTTGCCGTTACCAAACACAATGGAACAAAAAACTCCGAGGGAGCCCACACCCAGATGCCCGCCTCACTGGTGCTCAGGGCACTGACCTGAGAAGTGGGAAGAAACCAGTTGAAATGCTGCTCTGCATGGGGTGGGGGGCGGGAATGGGCCCTTGTGTTCTGGCTGAATGCCCTGGCCACGGGGCTTAGGGTTCAAGTGGAGGCGGGGGGTGGGGATGGGGATGGGTGTTCTCTGAGCATGCTCCAGCGCTCAATCCGGCAGGTGAGATCGGCAGCGAAGCGTGAGGATCCCGCGGCAAGGAGAAGTGAGATGTCTGCCTAGAGTGAGGCTGCTGTGTGTCTGTTCTCTGGCAGGTAGGCCAGGCTCCTACAGTACTTCAATGGTAGAGATTTAAAGGCTGCTATCAGATCCCCCTCATTCTTCTCTTCTACAGGCTTAAAAAAGCCCAGGTCCCTCTGCCTCTCCTCATGAGTCATGTCCTCCAGCCTCCTCATCATTTTTGTTGCCCTGCACTGGACTCTCTCCAATTTGTCCCCATACTTCGTGTAGTGAGGGGCCCAAAACTAGACACAATACCCCAAATGAAGCATCACCAGTGCCAAATAGAGGGGAATAATCACTTCCCTCGATCTCTTGGCAATGCTCCTACTAATGCAGCCCAATATGCTACTAGCCTTCTTGGCAACCAGGGCACACTGTTGACTCATATCCAGCTTCTTATCCACTGTAATCCTGAGGTCCATTTCTGCACAGCTGCTGCCTAACCAGTCGGTCCCCAGTCTGTAGCTGTGCATGGGATTCTTCCGTCCTAAGGCCAGGACAGTGCACTTGTCCTTGTTGAACCTCATCAGCTTTCTTTTGGCCCAGATCTTGTGCAGAAGATATGATATGCATATGATATGATATGATTACTGGTCCATTCTCAACAACGACATAGGGCTAGTTGCTCAAGAATCTTGGGTGCTCAGAGAGATTTTTTCCAAAGCATCTGTGCACCTCGCCTGCCAGATCGGGCCCTGCAGGCGAGTCAGGCAGGGGAACGTCTCCCTTTCCCAGATCCCAGTATTTCTCTGTGGCCTCTGCTGCCTGGGGTGAGGCTGCAGAGGTCATGGCTAGAGGCAGAAACACAGGGGCCTGTGGCCCTTCTGTTGTAACCACTTAGGCACCTACAGGGTCGCAGGCAGCTGAGCAGGGGTTTTGTGAATCCTGGGAGGGCTGGATTCTGGGGTTCAGGTGTCTAAAGTGGAAGCTCTGTGACTCCATCCCTAGGCCCACATCCTCATCCTCGTGTTACAGCTGGGGAAACTAAGACAGTTGTGGCGCAGTTACCTGCCCGGTGTCACTCAGTGGGCTAGTGGCAGAAAATAGCCTAGAAACCAAACCTCCAGAGTCCTAGTCCAGTACAATGTCTCCTGCACCATGTCCACTTGTGATTGACTATGGCACCTGAGTGTCTTGCATGCCCAACTCCCATTCACTGGCTGTGGGATTTAGGTGCCTAACATCACCTCTTATGGGGAAAAGCCAGCCTGTACATTTATAGCCAAACCAATATCCTGAGAATTCCCCCCACTCCCACGGGATGTTTTCCACCAGCTCCTCCTCATGTTTTACCATTGTCTAAGAGACCCTCATAACTGTGTGTGTTACCAAAAGCCTAGCACAATAAAAGAACTAAACTAAGTCTTCTTTCTGTCGTCTTTGTCGTCAGACCTCCCATTATCTGCTCAGTTCATGTCTCGTGTGAGGAATACAAGTGCACACCAGCCTTGAGACAGAAATGTTGCACCCCTTTAACTGTACCGGCCTACATTTGCCTGTGACAGGGCCGTGGGGCCCTGGGGCTGGAATTCCCGGTGCCACGCCAGCCCTGATTAGAGAAGGAGCCATAGCTGAGGGGAATCAGGCACTCTCTAGTCAAGGGCAGATATAGCCAGGGTGAGAGGAAAGGTGGGAGGCTGAAGTGAAACGTGGGAGAGTGAGAGAGGCACCTGGAGGAAAAACCTGGAGACGGGGGAAATTCCTCCTTTACAGAGGGAACAAAGGAGGGAAACTGAGGTGAGGGGCTCCCATGAGTCCTCCAAGTGGATGCAATTGTACTGAGTCACAGGTGCTTTTGGCAGTGTAGTGCATTCCCACACGGGAAAGGGAACAAGTGAAATATCGGCAATCTGTGTCCGCACTAGACATTGCAGGGAGGACTGGCAGAGACCTAGTAGGTCATCTATTCCATGCCCTGCACTCAAGGCAGGACTAATTATTGACTAGACCATCCCTGATGGGCGTTGCTCTAACCTGTTCTTAGCAACCACCAGTGACGGAGATTGTACAGTCTCCCTAGGCAATTGATTCCAGTGCTTCACTGCCCTAACACTCAGGAAGTTTTCCTTAATGTCCAACCTAAACCACCCTTGCTGCAACCTCAACACATTGCTGCTTGTCCTGTCCCCCGAGGTGAAGAACAGCTTTTCACCCTCCTCCTTGTAACAACCTTTTATGTGCTTGAAACCTCTTCCCACGTCCCTTACCCCGCCAGTCTTCTCTGCTGCAGACTAAATAACCCCTGATTGTTCAACTTCCCCGCATAGCTCAGGCTGCCTAGACATTTAATTGTATGTGTTGCTCTCCTCTGGACTTTCCCCAATTCGTCCGCTTCTTTCATCAAATATGCGCCCAGAACTGGACACACGACCCCAGCTGAGGCTGTTCAGCACGGTGCAGAGTGAAATAATTGCTTCCCGTGTCTTGCTCACAACACTCCTCCTAATACATCCTACAAAGATGTTTTGGGGTTTGGTTTTTCTCAACCATGTCCTGTGTCTTTTTGCACAGTGACAGCTGCACAGGTGGTGAAGCAGCACTCGAGGCAGCAGAGCCTCAGGAATGCTTCGGGGTGGCTATACTGTAAACTGGGCACTGTGGGAAGCAAAGCTTAATGTGGCCAATGTTATATGTATCCTTCCTCATGATCTCTAGATGGCAGCTGATCACAGAGAGCAGCAAATAGACAGTAATAATTATTAAACCTGTGATTTCAGTTACTAATGTTCCTTAAGTAATTCAGAGTCAAACCGCAGTATAAGATTGAGGTCTATCTCTCTGGTACAGTCAGGTTTTGGATTAGACAGTTATCCTTCAAAGCGTTGAGCAATGTGATTACATCCCTGTGGGCAATATTTTTGCCAGGCATCAATTGAAAAACAAAACCAAAAAAGTCTTTTTCCAAAATACAATTATGTGAGCCCCAAATATTCAACATTTGGTCTTCATGAACAACAAAGCTTTGGTGATACAAAATGATTCACACTGATGCTAACTTGGAAGGAGACTTTATTACATGCTCAGGGAGCCACTCATGCTATGAGAGGACTGGGAACAACAATCTTCTAGACAGTTTTGCATTCAGAAATAATTCAATGCTTGTATTCTTCCCTAAAGGCTGGGAGAAACCATCCATGGTCTGGGCCTTTCCAAGAATCCTACCGTAGTTTGTGGAAGAACCCAAACTCAGGGGTCCTTACTAACACGTCCGTTGCCCAGCAGATGGTCCAAAGTAAGCCAGACAGCAGATTAGCAAAGTCAAAGTTTATTCTTTATGTAAAGAAGGTGGTCCCTATATGCTAGGGACGACCCTTAACATAGAATTCTAAAAGCTTTTATAGCCTCACACAAACAAGTCTTTTTACGTCAGTTTCCATGGCCATACATATTAAAAAAACTGCTTATCTAGGAATTTTTTGTTCAGTATTTTCAACTTTCTTATCTCTGCCCTGGTCTACACTTACCTGGAGATTCGGCAGCAATTGACGGGAGTTACGCAAACTACGCAGACTAGCTTGCGTAACTCACGTTGACTGCTCTGCTTCCCTTCTGCGCGCTGTCTACACTGTGCTGTGCCAACGGGAACAGCGTTCCCATCGACGCAGCGCTACGCTGCTTGAGGGGGTGGTTTACCAGCGTCGACTTCCTGATCGATTGAGCAGGTCTACACTGACCACTCAATTGATCCAGAAAGATCGATCTGGCGGCAGCCAATTTGCCGCTGTCACTATAGACAAGGCCTAAGTTGCAAGGTCTTTCTCTGCATTCCATCCCTGCTGGCGCCTAGGCTTCATAACTACTTTATTACTTCTGAACATTCTAAGATTAAATAACTGCTAGAAAGACATTTTCCATCTCAGGCTTTTCCCGCCACAAGTTAGGTGCTAAATTCTCTTAGCAATGTCATGGCAGCTGGGTGTTTATAGTGTACATTACCCCCCTTTGAGAATCCCACCCGAAATACGTAAAGCATCTCGGTGCATCTGATCTAAGCAGCAGCCTGCGCTGCCTCATTTCGGAAATGGTTGAGCAGGGCACTGAGCTAAAGGTAACATTGTCAAAAAATGTAATTGAACTTCTATAGTGACAGAGCAGTTTTGGAGTCAAGTTGCAGACTATATTGCAATGCACACAACTGCAAAGATGATATTGACTGTATCCGAATCGGAACATGAATCGGTTTGTGGGAATGTGTGACGTCATCCTTCACAGGATGGAGTCAGTATTGCTCGGTTGGTTATGAAACTCTCAAACAGACCAGTCAGAGCCTGTAGTTCTGGTACAAGAGGATATAATTTCTATAATTGCTGTGGAACTGAAGATCCCTGTGACACAAACTTTCCTGGGAGGTGGCAAAAAGTGTATACTTTATAATCGCTGGTCTCTAACCTCCATGCTTCCACAGTCTGAGCCTTTCCAAGAAGCCTAAGGGAGTTAGATGCCAAATTCTCATAGCTATGTGATCACAGTTAGGTGTTTCTGGTGTACATTGCTCCACCTGGGGAATCCCAACTGAAACGTGTAAAGCACCTGGCTGAATCTGCATTGGATCTCAGGAGCAACTGGCGCTGCCTCCTTTCAGAAATGACTGAGCCGGGCACTGAGCTAAGGGTGACATGGTCAAAAAACTTAAGCAAATATCAAAAGTGATAGAGGAGCCTAAGTCCCATCACCTCTCAGTGAGATCCAGGCTGCTAAGTCATTTTGGGGCAGGGGAAGGGACTTAGGCTCCTAAACCACTTAGGCTCCTTTACAAATGTTACCTGTCGTGACTGAGTGAGATTACTGAAGGGGGATTGGATACATGCAACTTGCCTTGGAGGGTAAGAGGAGGTTTGGCTGGAGAAAGTGTAAGATCAGTGAACTCTGCTGAGATTTTCAAAACCTTCTATGGGATTTGGATGGGAATTCAGCATCTAAATCACTTAGGTATTGCTGAAAATTTCAGCTGTAAAATCTAGGATTGGTGAGATATTTCTTGACAGACACTGCAGTGTGCATCCAATAAAAAGAAATGTGTATCTGGATTAGAAGCTTCTTCCCTCTCCAGGCCTTTCTCTTTCAGATTAGAAGTTTGACTGGTTTATTTTTGCAAAACTGTTGAGTAAATCCCAGCTTTCCCTTGCCTGTTACGTTCCCCACAGCAGACGTGTCTCAGGAGACTGCACCTTACCACAGAAGGCTATAAAACGAACCAGAAAAGACGTTTCCCCGTTTGACTGAGGATATGAGGGATGGGTCACGTTGTCAGACAGGGCAGCTTTTCTACATTGTCCTTCCATTTACGGTTGACATGGATGTACGTGAATCTGGTGGAGAGAGAAGATGGACTGAGTAGCCTGGATCCTCAGCCCTGAGCAGCTGAGTGAGGAGATGACAACAGAGACTCCAGCTGCTGGCAGATACTCCTTTAAGGTACATCAGCCTTTTCCTCTACACCTGCAGCTTCAGTATTTTTTGCAATGTCAGTGTGTCAGGTAACTAATCCATGGCAATCCAAGGGGAATAGGGCAATGATCTCTCTCAAACTCCCAACCCAAAGCAAAATGACTGAATTTGGAAAAAGACAACAGCTGCCAGGTCACTGCTGTCCTAGAGCCTTACCTGGCTCCATCACCATGGTATCCAGGCACCTCTCTGTCTTGCATGGGTCTATCCTCCCAGCACCCTGCTGCAGGGCTGTTCTCCCTGCTTTACAGGTGGGGGCCTGGAGCACAGAGGGATTGATGGGTAGAGAGATTTCTGCACCTAAAGACACAGACCCCTCTGCTGGGATTTGAAATCAATGGTTAGCTACCGACCCTACTCAGGCATGCGTCCGCATATTTAGGAACCTACCAGCCTTTGATAATTCACCTGAAAGTCACCCAAGGAGCTTCGAGAGGTCCAGGGAGCTGATGTGGGTGAAGCAGAGCTGATATTTGCTGCTGTGCTGAGTGTGAAGGGCAGAGACATTGCCTATGAGTAGGCCTGGCCGAATTGGGGGAGGGGTTGCTCTTTTGACAACTAATATTGATTTGGGGGGGTTCAGTTATTAACTATTTTAATTTTTACTCCTTGCACGGCAGCGAGGCCGGTGAGACCATCCCTGCAGGCTCAAGGCGCGGGAGGAGGCTGCACTAACGCCCGGTGTTACTGACCATTTTTGTTGCTGGTTTCGGTGTTTCAGCTGACAGCAACGTTTACCGATGTCTAATGATTGAAATCGCATCCTGCCGAGCCGAACTGTAAGTTTCAAAACAGGCTCCAGGCGTTAGCTGTGCAAATGCCATTGAAATCAGAGGCTCCTATCCTTGAAGTCAGTGGAAAGTTTAGCTTTGGCTTCAGTGAGTGAAGGCTCAGACAGCACTGAGTTATTCCAAGAGTGTAACATTAACTCTGTGCATCACTCTTTATGGGATCACGTCCTTATTCAGTGACTAATCAGGATGAGGAATGGCAGAGAAGACAGCCACAAAACTGAGACTTAATATTATTTAATCCAAAACCAGAAGAAAATGTAGAGCTGAAATAAAGTTGACTGGCATTTTTGCGGGAGAAATGTTTTCCTGACTGAGATCAAAATGTTCCATAGGAACATAGCAATTTTGACAAAATTTTGTTTACGAAGCAAGTTATTGTCTGTGGATTTATGAAACAGCATAAAACAAAATTTAAAAATGTTTCTCTAAAATACAATGTAATATAAAATAAAAATAAGCTAAAAATAAAATGAACATAGATAAATACATTTTTAAAAAGTCAGATTTGGAATGAAAAGCAACATTTGAAATCATGGAATTGCCCATGAAATGGATATTTGAGTTCCACACCACTCTCATTTTATGAAAATAGCCCAGTTTGTATAAATTTCAAATTACATAGAAAATGTTATCTTGCAACAGGGGATACATTTCTAGCCAAACTGGTGCTTTCTAGCTGGAGTGCTTGTTGTGTTCAGTTTTAGTTAAGGTTGTCTCTCTATGTGGTGTGTCCCATTGCAGGACAAAGAAATATTGTCCTAGGGAAGCTCAGGTATTTGTCAGATAAAATTTTTCAAATAGCTTTAAAAGAGTTTGTGGGCCCATCTCCACTGCAATTCACTTGGAGTTGGCTGCCCAGCGAATGCATATCTGAGCCTTAGTTGCTTGGTTTTTTCCTTTACGGCAGCTTGCTCTAAAATATAAAATCCTGACCCATTTCGCCAGTGGAACCCTGATCTGCGAATACATGGTTCTGCTTTCATACACCGGGCTGTGAAAGGTGTGACTATTTGAACCAACATCTGAGTTTGTATACTCTTGTACTGGAGCCCAAATCATGTCGCATGGGTGCCCTCTGTGAAGTTACTACTTGTGTTTGCCGAGAAACTAATGTTGTATTGAACCTGCAGCCTGCCCAGATACGAAATCTGTTCCAGAGATCAAGAGATGGCATTTCCCCTCCCCTAGCCTCCATATTTCATTCAGCTATTTTTTTGGTAGCCAACAGAGGTAAACAATGAAAATAAGGTTGACATATTTCAGAGTGAATGTTGTTTGTTTATGTCAGTGTGAATTTCTTTCCTGTAGACACACCCCATGGCAACCCCAGAACAGGGAAATCAAACGTCCATCACAGAATTCATCCTCCTGGGATTCGGGACTCTCCTTGAACTGCAAATCCTTCTCTTCCTGCTGTTTCTAGTGATCTACTTCTCAACCATGGCGGGGAACATCCTCATCATGGTGCTAGTTGTGACTGATCAGCATCTTCACACCCCCATGTACTTCTTCCTGGGGAACTTGTCCTGCTTGGAGACCTGCTACACCACCACCATCCTGCCCAGGCTGCTGGCCAGTCTCCTGACAAGAGACGGAACCATCTCAGTGAGTGGGTGCATCACACAATATTATTTCTTTAGTTCTCTGGTATGTACAGAATGCCTGCTCCTGTCGGTGATGTCTTACGATCGGTATTTAGCCATAGTCAAACCACTTCACTATGTAGCCCATATGAGTGGCAGGGCTTGTCTGCAACTCACAGCTGGCTCTTGGGTAGGTGGCTTCCTAGCTAGTAGCATAGCAACAGTGTCAATATCACAGTTAACTTTCTGTGGCCCCAATAGCATTGACCATTTCTTTTGCGATTTTATCCCCCTTCTAAAACTCTCCTGCAATGATCCTAAGCTGATGGGAACGTTGTCTCTCACACTCAGCTTCCCTTTTTTACTGGTCCCATTCCTAGTGACCGTGATGTCTTACATGTCCATCATCGCCACCATCCTGAGAATCCCTTCCACCACCGGGCGGCAAAAGGCCTTTTCCACCTGCTCCTCCCACCTCATCGTGGTGTCCATTTATTATGGAACTCTGCTTCTTGTCTACATGTTCCCCACAGACCACAAGCTGAGCGACTTCAAGAAAGTTCTCTCTGTCATCTACACAGTCCTGACTCCCCTGGTCAATCCCCTCATCTACACCCTGAGAAACAAAGAGGTGAAGGGGGCCCTGAGGAAAGCTTTCAGGAAATTCATTTTAGGACAATGGTAGCCAACCAGGTGCCTTAAGTTAAAATAAAACACACACAAATAGATATGCCAGAGGCGTTAGGAAATTGTGCAATTAATATTTGATTTTTGTAGTGTATTTCAACCCCAGGTTTCTTTCCAAAGGGACAGGAATCTAAAGGAAACCATCTAACCTGTTCCTCAAGGCCCAGCACAGACCTATTACTGGCCCATTCTCAGCAGTGACATAGGGCCAGTTTCTCAAGATCCTTGGGTGCCCAGTGGGATTTTTCAAAAGCATCTGGGCACTTCACCTGCTGGATCAGGCCCTGCAGGTGAGTCAGGGTGGGGAATGTCTCCCTGCCCCAGGTCCCTGCATCGCTCTGGGGCCTCGGCGCCCAGCTGCCCGGTGTGAGGCTGCGGAGTGCATGGCTAGAGGCAAAAACACAGGGGCCTGTGGCCCTTTTGCTGCAAACAATTAGGCACCTACAGGGTTGCAGGCAGCTGAGCAGGGGTTTTATGAATCCTGGGAGGCCAGATTCTGGGGCTTAAGTGCCTTAAGTGGAAGCTTTGTGACTCCAGCCCTAGGCCCACATTCTCATCCTCGTGTTACAGCTGGGGAAACTAAGGCAGAGCGAGGTGCAGTTACCTGCCAGGAGTAGCTGAGTGGGCGAGTGGCAGAGAATAGCCTAGAAACCAGCCGTCCAGAGTCTTAGTTCAGAGAAATGTCTGCTCCACCATGTCCACTTGTCATTGATAATGGCACCTAAGGGTGTTAGGTGCACAACTCCCATTCACTGGCTGTGGGATTTAGGTGCCAAACATCACCTCTTATGGGAAAACCCAGCCTGTACATTTACAGCCAAACCAGTATCCTGAGAATTCCCCTCACGCCCAGGGGATGTTTTCCACCAGCTCCTTCTCATGTTTTGCCATTATCTAGGAGACACCAAGAACTCTGCATCTGTTACCAAAAGTCTAGATCAATAAAAACTAAAGGAAGCTAAAAACGTCTCTTTCTGTCATCTTTGTTGTCAGATCTCCCATTGTCTGTCCCCTTCGTATCAATATGTAAAGGTTTGTCTACATGTAGACGTTGCACCACTTTAGCTATCCTGGCAATTTGAGTGGGTGAATTGCTCCAGCCCGGAAGAGCTGGGGGTAGCCTGCTATGGCAGGAAGGATTCTGACCAGAGGGCAGTTTAGGGTGTTTGCAGCTGCAGGTAAGACTTCTGGGTTTAGTTCTGAACTTGAAGTTAATGTATGACACCAATGGGAGGGCTGTTGTGATTTGCACTGGAGAAAGCCTGTGTGGAGTTTACTGGGGAACAAAGAAGGGAAACTGAGGTGAGGGGCTGAATTTTAGGCTATTCTGAGGCCTTCAGGAGGTGCCATGCAGGACCCACTCATCCACAGCGAGCGGATGTAATCATAGTGATGTAAAGGCGCTTCTATCGATATCGTTCATTCGCACACAGGAATGGCAATAAGCCAGACCAATGCTAGTGACCTCCACATTGGGAAACTGTGGCCGCACTAGAGATTGTACTGACATAACAAAGCCACACCATTAAGGAAAATAGTGATACTGGTGCAAAATCTGGGTGGAGACCTCTCCCAACAGGTGAGCCCCTGTGAAAATACGTCAGGACGTTCCTGGCGTTGAAATGAACTCCGATAATCCAAGGAAAGGGGCTTAGCATTAACATGGAGTGCTGATAATCTCCCAAATCAAAAAGGGCCAACTGATGGAAAGAGAGGCTCATATGAATAACCCACAGCTGGACGCTTGGATGCGTCTACGCTGCCGCCGGGGGTATGGTGGATAATGGAGGGTGAAGTCTGGAGAGGCGTGATTAGGGTGTAGAATGGGCACTATGGGGAAGAGAAGGTTAATGTGGCCAGGATTTTGTGTGTCTCTTCTAACAATCTCTGGATGGCAGCTGACCACAGGAATGACAAATGGACAGTAATAAATATTAAACCATGATTTCAGTAACAAAAAAATTAAGTGATTAATAGTCGATAAACTCAGAATTAAAAATGAAAGCCACAGTGTGACAATTCAGGTCCATCCTGGGGTTATAGCCCATTTTCAGTTTAGATCTGTCTCCTTCAAAGAGTTAAGCAAAGAGATTTCATCTTTATCTGCAATATGTTTGCCAGAGATCAATTAAAAAGCCAAACAAAAACCCGTCTGCTTTTAAAAATGCAATTATAGGAGACCCAAATATTCAATAATGGGCGTTATGAAAACAAAGCTTTGGCGACAGAAAATTATCCCCACGGGTGATAAAGGACTGAGACCTCATTACATTGCTAGGGAGCAAATGATGCTACCAGAGGACTGGGACTAACAATCTTCTAGTTTGTTTTGCATTCAGAACTAAGTGGATATTTGTATTCTTCCGTAAAAGCTGGAACAAAACTTTCCTTCAGGGGAAGAAGGGATTATAGGTCACAAACTTCGTGCTGAAAAAGCACAGGTTTTGAATCAAGTTACAGAACCTGCTGTAATACACAGAAATGAAATGATCACATTCACTGTGCCCAGACAGGACCCTGAACTGGTTAGTGTGAATATCTAACCAACCCTGTAGAGGAGAGTAATCAAGAAGTTCTCATGATTATCATACAGTCCAACAGACCAACGTGGGGGCCTATAGTTCTGGTACAAGATTATCCCATTCCTATAATTGCCGGGGCACTGAAGATCACTGAAACTTTTCCGGGATATGTGAAGAAACCATTTGTCCTTTTGTAACCTCAGCTTCCTAGCAATTCAGTGGGAGCTGGGTGCTGCTTGTATACATTACCCCACTTTGAAAATCCCCGCCAAGATGTGTCAAGCACCTTGTTGCACCTGCATTTTAGCTGAGCAACAAAGTTCATTTGCTCTTTTCAGGAACGTCTGACCAGCAAGTCTTGATCTAAGTGTCACATTTTGAAAAGCACAGGCAAAGTTCAAAAGTGATTTAGGCTCCAAAGCCCCATTGACTTTCAGTGAGACAAGGTGCTATGCCTTAGTAACTGAAGATTGTACTCTAAGAGCGACATCTTTTCCCTGTGGTACTGAGAGAGCTGGTGAGATGATGTGGGTAACACAGAGCTAATATTTGCTGCTGCTGCACTTACTTCTAGGGGTTCGCACATTGACTATTAGTGTCAAAGAAGGCTAAAGATATTAGATCATAGAATCATGGAAGATCAGAGTTGGAAGGGAACTCAGGAGGTCATCTAGTCCAACCTACTGCTCAAAGCAGGACTAACCTCAGCTAAATCACCCCAACCAGGGATTTGTCAAGCCAGGTCTTAAAAACCTCTAAAGATGGAGATTCCACCATCTCCCTAGGTAACCCATTCCAGTGCTTCACCATCCTCCTAGTGAAAAAGATTTTCCTAATATCCAACCTAGACCTCCCGCACTGCAACATGAGACCATTGCTCCTTGTTCTGTAATCTAATGTCACTGAAAACAGCCTAGCTGCATCCTCCCTGGAAGCCCCTTTCAGGTAGTTAAAGGCTGATATCAAATCCCCCTCGTTCTTGTCTTCTGCAGACTAAACAAGCCCAGTTCCCCCATCCTCGCCTCATAAGTTATGTGCTCCAGCCCCCTAATCATTTGTGTTGCCCTCCACTGGACTCTTGCCAATTTGTCCACATCCTTCCTGTAGTGGGGGGCCCAAATTTGGGCACAATACTCCAAATGAGGCCTCAACAGAGCCGAATGAAGGGAATAATCACTTCCCTCCATCTGCTGGCAATGCTTCTACTAATGCAACCCAATATGCCATTAGTCTTCTTGGCAACAAGGACACACTTTTGACTCATGTCCAGCTTCTTGTTCACTGTAACCCCCAGGTCCTTTTCTGCAGAACTGATGCCCAGCCAGTCCGTCCCCAGTCTCAAGCAGTCCATGGGATTCTTCTGTTCTAGATGCAGGACTCTGCACTTGTCCTTGCTGAACCCCATCTGATTTTTTTTGGCTCAATCCTCCAATTTGTCTAGGTCACTCTGTATCCTCTCTCTACCTTCCAGCGTATCTACCACTCCCCCTAGCTTAGGGTCATCCACAAACTTGCTGAGGGTGCAATCCATCCCATCGTCCAGATCATTAATGACGATGTTGATACCGACACACAGTGATTCCTGCCTAGAAATTAAGGTTGATCTTGGGTTTAATGCACTTGCGCTAAAAACTCTGTTTAATTCCTGTCTTTGCTGTATGAGGCACTAAGTAGGTCACTTAGGTTGAAGTTCACAAACCAAAGTGAGTGGGAGTTGTGTGTCCAAATCCCCCAAGCAGGCTGGAAACTTCAACACTGTGGATTGGATCTTCAGCGGGTAGAACCCAGCTGTCACTCTTTTAGAGCCAGAGCCCCACCTGGCGTAAATCAGCTGTGACTCCACTGGAGTCACAAACTCCTTGTCTGACTTTGCATACATTAGACTTGCAGATTTAAAGGTCAAAAGGGACCAATATGATCATCTAGTCAGACCTCCTGCACAACACAGACCACAGAACCGCAGCCACCCACTCCTGTAATAGACCCCTAGTCTATGACTCAGTTATTGAAGTGCTCAAATCAGGGGTTAAAGACTTCACGGTACAGAGAATCCACCAGTAAGTGGATTACTTAAGTGTCCCTTTGCCTCGGTTTCCCCCCTGTAAAATAGGGATAACAACACCTCCCAACCTGACTGGGGCATTGTGATGTTTAAGTCTGTTCATGACTGAGGAATGCTCAGATAACACAGTGAAGAGGCCTGTGTAAATACCTAGGAAATACAGATAGGTGGATTTGCAGCATCTGGGGATCTAACCTTCAGTGCCTCAGTTTCCCTCTCTTTAACAAGAGGATCAAGCCCTCTCCCTACTTCATAGGGCTGATGGAAGGTTACATTTATCATTGATTGTGGAGTGCTCAGACTCTGATATGTTTGGCATCGTTCAGCTACCTAAATAGACATTGCAATCACAAGGAATGGGCTGTCAGCCAAATGCCACTGAGATCACAGGCCAAGTTCTCAGTGGCTTCAGTGTTACCAGCACTGGGCCTACATGTGTTACTTGCTGATGAATTAACACTACAAAGGGAAATCTGTGGGTACCTGGGGCACTGTGATCTGACCCAAGTGCCGAGTGCCCCAACATTGCTTATGAGATGTTTTGGTTTATCAATTTTGATGGACACAGGGTTGATGAGATGAAATCTTGGCCCCCTTGACATCAGTGTTAAATCTCCCCTTGGCTTCAACAGAGGCTGGATTTCACCCCATGTCTCTGGCCAGCATGTGAGAAAGTGATGACATACTGAGAACGTCTGACTGACTTCCTCTCACATTTTGGCAGAGCAGATGGCAGTTTTTAATGTGATTTTTTTGTTCATGGAAAGGTAAGCTATTTTTTGAATTTTTTATAAATTGTGTATTTTTTCATTATTTTTCCATCCTATGTGATGATACCCCCAAATGAAAGTTTTCAGTTATTGTTTTTTAATTGTTTAGGTTTCTTCTTTTCTTTTCCCATTTCCCCCCATGATTTTGGTGGCAAAATGGAAAGAGGACACAACTGGAAAGAAAAGGTGAGGGAGGGGAAATGGGGAAGCAGAGGTGGAAAAACAAACAAAAAACCATGAAAAAAACAAAAATGCAGAAAAATGCCAAAATGTTTCAAATACGTGAAAATCGCTCCTTGTTGGCCCTAGATCAGTCTGGACCCATCCTGCAGTGCCTTGTAAATTGTAAAACTGTATCTTGCCTAGTTGATACCGGTGCCTGCCACTCTACTTTAAGGGTTTCAGAATTCTCCCATGTTCCTGTTTCCACAGAAATTGTGAATGCGACAGGTACAAGTGGTCAGTCTATCCCTCACCCTCTGTCTCAACCCTTGTCAGTTACTATTGGACCTATTTCTGAGCAGCATGCCTTTTTGCCCAGCCCATCTACACCAGTTAATCGATTGGGCAAAGATTTGTTATGCAAATTAGGTTGTGTCATTTATTGTACCCCGGATGTTATTTATCTTGACATACCAGAACCAGGAGGAGAAGCAATACTGACATTATTACAAAAATCTGACCTGAGACACCCCGAGCCTGACACTTCCTCATTGCAACAGGAACTGTTAGCACAGATTCCTCCACAATTATGGTCAACCCATTCAAACGAAGTAGGCCACATAATAAGTGCTGAACCCGTACGCATTACACTAAACACGACAAGGCCTCTTCCTTGTGTCCCAACAGTACCCCATTTCCAGAGAAGCCGAAGAAATAATTCAACCTGTTATCACCTCACTATTACAACAAGGGATTATTATTCCCACCCGCAGCCCATGTAACACTCCTATCCTCCCAGTAAAGAAACCTGGAAAAAACACTTACCGATTTGTGCAAGACCTCCGAGCAGTTAATGTTGAGGTCTTACCCTCTTTTCCCATTGTCCCTAATCCTGCAACTATCTTGTCATGTATCCCAGCAACAATTACCTACTTTACCATTGTGGATCTCTGTTCTGATTTCTTTTCTATCCCAATCCACTCAGATAGCAGATTTTTGTTTGCCTTTATTTACCAAGGGCTCCAGTACACCTGGTGTCAGCTCCCTATGGGGAACCTAGAGTCTCCCACTCTTTTTTCACAATTTTTGAAGAAAGACCTGGACTCCCTCGCCTTTAACGGGGGTTCTACCTTAATCCAGTATGTAGATGATTTAATGCTGGCTTCTCCCCCCTTAGAATCCTGTAAACAAGATTCGCTTACCCTATTAACTGCGCTTGCCCTTAAGGGTCATAAGGCATCTAAATTACAACTATGTCTTCCCCAAGTACGTTACCTAGGTCACGATATTTCTGCAGGGGAAAGACACCTATCCTCTTCCAGGATCAATGCCATCCTACAAATACCTAAGCCTACCACTCGTAAACAAATGAGAAGCCTTTTAGGAATGGCGGGATACTGTAGGAAATGGATCCTTGGATATGCATCAATCCTGAAACCCCTGCAAAAAATGACCCTAGATTCAGGCCCTGAACCCCTTATCTGGTCCCCCGAGGCCGAACAGTCTTTTGTATCCCTCAAGCAAGCCTTGTCTCAAGCACCCGCTTTAGGATTACCAGACTACCAGAAACCTTTTACCCTTTATTGTCACGAAAAAGGTGGGTTTGCTCAAGGGGTCGTGATTCAACCCCATGGAGACAAGAGCCGTCCTGTAGCGTATTTTAGCACTGCTTTAGACCCAGTAGCAGCTGGACTCCCTTCCTGTCTCCGTTCAGTTGCTGCAGCAGCCCTTTTAGTAGAAAAGGCTCAGACTCTAGTTTTGGGATGCCCTTTGATTGTGGCCATTCCACATGCTGTTGCCGCCCTACTCTTAAAAGGCAAAACCCAGCATTTATCCAACTCGAGGCTAACCAAATATGAAAACCTGCTTCTTTCAGCCTCAAATGTCACCCTTACCCGTTGTCCCGTATTAAATCCTGCCTCACTCCTCCCAACTCTCCCTGAGGGTGATCCTCATGATTGTTTGTCAGTTGCTGAACATCTCCTTACTCCTCGCCTTGATCTCCAAGACGTCCCTTTGTTGAACCCTGACTTAGTTTTGTTTGTTGATGGTTCTTGCCTCAGAGACAGCTTGGGTAACCTTGTCTCTGGATATGCGGTATGTACCCAGAACTAGGTGTTAGAGGCACACCATCTGCAACATGTTTTATCTGCCCAGATTGCTGAATTAATAGCCCTTACTCGCACCTGTATAGCTAATAATCTATCTACAACCATTTACACTGATTCCCGTTATGCCTTTGGAGTCATCCATGACTTTGGTCAACTCTGGAAGCAGTGGGGGTTCCTCACTTCGGCTGGAACCCCCATTCAAAATGGACAATATGTTGATGTGTTATTGCAGGCACTGCTGTTACCCTCCGCCCTAGCCATTGTTAAATGTCAAGCCCACCTTACCCCTTCTGATGATGTCACGTGTGGAAATGTCCTAGCTGATCAGGCAGCTAGGAATGCGGCCCTCTATGACCCTCCTGCGCAAGATTTCACTAACCTTTTCCTTTCATCAGACCAGTCATCCCTGGCAAGCCTTACTAAGTTAACAGAACTACAAGATCAGGCTCCAGAACAAGAAAAAGAGGACTGGCTATGAAAAGGGTGCCAATTCCACCTGGATACCTTGTGGTGCTCCCCAGATGGCCACCTGGTAGCACCCAAGGCCCTTTTACCTACCTTGCCCGTGTTACCCACTCAGTGACTCACATGAAGAAAGGGGAAATGATTGCTACAGTACAGCGCGATTGGTTTGCCTCACATTTTTCTTCCATAGCGCAACAGTACTGCAAAACCTGTTCTACCTGTCTGGCCCATAACATAGGCCAGAAAGAAAAGACCAAACCCTCAGCACACCCTCCTCCGTGGGGACCTTTTGTGAACTTACAAATGGATTTCATCCAAATGCCCAAATGTTGTAATTTTGAATATGTGTTAGTCATAGTTGATATGTTTTCAGGATGGGTAGAAGCATATCCTTGTAAGTGAGCGGATGCAGTAACCATCACCAAGAAACTGTTGAGAGAATTCATACCTAGGTTTGGGTTTCCCCTCACTTTGGACAGTGCCAGAGGAATCCACTTCACAGGACAGGTCATTCAGAACTTGTGTAAAGCCTTAGGAATTCAACAACACCTGCACTGTGCATACCATCCCCAGGCCCCAGTCCCAAATGGAACCACTGAAGCTTTTAAATTCGTCACCACTGAAGTTTCAGAAATAAGGCAAATGGTCTTACAAAATAGAATGGCTCTAGAGATGGTATTGGCAGCAAAGGGAGGGGTATGTGGCTTAATTGGAAAAGAATGTTGTACCTATGTCCCTGATAATGAAGAAGGAATTTATAATGCCTTAACAAAGATACAAGATGCCACTGCCAAATTACACCAGACTGTAAACTGGAGTCTTTGGAGCTGGTTTGGAGATTTGTTAGGAAATCTGGGCTCCAAAATTGTTCAGGGGTTACTGTTGTTCCTTGGAATAATAATAGGAATATATGTACTGTTCATGTTATTCAACCGTTGTTGTCAATGTATAGTAACTCAAACCCAGAAAAGTATACAGACCACAGAAATAAAACAGATGGTCCAACTGATGTACGCAGAAGTAATAAGAGAGAAGGAAGAGGAAGACGAGGAGGTGAATGGATCAATGCAAATGAATTTATAGATGTGGTGCTACAAAGCACCAAAGGGGGAAACGTGGAAGCACAAAAGCAAGGCCTGGTAGGCTTTGCACTGAAATGAGTGATGGAAATGTAAGTTAGCATGACTATGGATGGAAGAACCCACTGAAGATGGTTGATTGTGCTTTAAGCTGTTTTAGAAACTATCTGCTCTTGTAATCGCTCCTAGCTATTCTTGTAACAGATAAGGAAGTAGCCGTTAGACTTGTTTTGCAATGGAAAACTCCACTATGCGATCAGTATGTGAAGAGCCATCCTATATAAGCCATCAGCTTTCAAACCTGTACGGAGACTCCTGACAGCAGCACAGAAACCCTGTGCTTTCTAGGGCTCCCCTATGGCCATAGCTCTGTGTGTGTCTGTCAGAATAAAGCTCTGCTCAATTTGACCCAAAAAGAGAAGCTGTGTGATCTTTTCCACGACACCTCACACCTTCCTCTAATGCAGGTGGCCCATTATCCCCATCTACTAACTGGAAAACAGCTGATGCAAAGTGCTGGTTAATTGCTCCCTTCTCTCAGGTCTCAGACTGGGAGGGGGAGTTGCCCAAGGGTTAAACTCCCAAAGGCCAGGCCAGAGAGCAACATAAATGTTCCTGCAGCTGGAGATCATGGATGATTCTGGAGTCACTGCAGTGGCTGTGTCAATGCTATGCAGGTCTTGTGTGCAACGGTTGCACTGTCATTAAGAGGGAGCATCTCCTCCAAGTCAGAATAATGAGCAGATCTCAGCCTCTTTGGGTATGTAGGATCTGCTTCAATGTCTGCAAACTGGGTGGAGCAAACTGGGGAGAAAGAGCTAAAGACTTCCACTGCACGGTGACTGTGTGACTCTTGGCTCAGGCACCGAGTGTAAGGTTCTGGAGTAGCCTTCTAGTCTATTTCCTCCCCTTCGCTCTGTCTCTTTGATGCTCTCTTTCTCCATTTCTATCTCCCATTCTCTCTGTCTCTCCAAATCTATGTAGCAGCTTGGGCAGTCTGGAGCTCTGAGCTGGTACAGAACATTCTCAGTCTTAGATGCATGACTGGTTAGTATTTGCTCACATGCTTCCGGTCAAACTGATCACCAGATTTGGGAGTCAGTAAGAAATTTTCCACCAGGTTAGATTTTCAGAGACCCTGGGGTTTTTTTCCACTTTCTTCTGCAGCATGGGGGAGTTGTGTCACCTGCTGGGATCAGCCAAGTATATCTCACTGTGTCAGGCATTGGTGATGCCTGGGCCTCTCCTGTTCTCTGCCTCAGTCACAACTGTTTAGTCTTCGGACATCTGAAGAAGTGCTTTGGTTTAAACGAAATTGTTGTCCTCAGTGTGGGGTATATTTAATGGCCTGTGATGTACAGGAGGTCAGACTAAATTATCTAATAGACCCTTAGGGCCTTAAACTCTATGAAATTCTCTCTCTCTCCACACAAAGAGGAGAATTTTGCATTATCATACTGAAGTATTTTGGAGGTTTCTTTCGGTCTTGCACTCTCTCTGGAAAGGTACTTAGGAGTCAGCTAAATTCATGTTCCAATTCATGATCATTTGCTTTCCTTATATTAATTTTTATTTGGCTTTCTGATACCGTGATGATGGATGAGCTATAAGAACTGAATAGAATAGAAGATAGTTGAATAGAAAAGAAGAAAGGAAAATAGAACTGAGTAGAATTGACCAAATGTGTGTCCTGATTCTCCACTCACTTCCACCAAACGTATGGGGGTTAGAAAGGTTTACCCTTTGGGAGTAAAACCTTTGGGGTACAAAGGAATAAACAAATCATGATTTATTGAGATTGCTAATCTGGCTGCATTCTCTCTATACCTCCAGGAATGATCCCGTCTCGCATGGAAATGGAGAATTGCACTGTGGTGTCAGAATTCATTCTCTTAGGGATCCCCAACACCAAAGGCCAGAAGACCATCCTCTTCGTCGTAGTCTTAGCTTTCTAGCCCTGCACCCTGCTGGGCAACTTGCTCATCTTATCAGCCATCCTCGCTGACTCCTGCCTGCACACCCTCATGTACTTCTTCCTCTGCAATCTCTCCATGGTGGACCTTAGATTCGCCTCCATCAGCACCCCTAAATTGCTGGTCAGTCTTTGGGCCAAGAGTAGAATCATCTCGCTGGGAGGGTGAATGTCCCAGGTCGTCTTCTACCAGTTCCTAGGCTGCACCGAGGGCCTGCTCTACACCATCATGGCCTTTGACAGGTACGTGGCTATCTGCCACCCGCTGTGCTACCTGATCATCATGAACTGGAGGGTGTGCGCCATCCTGGGTGCCGGCACCTGGGTCACTAGCTCCTTTCACGCCACCATTCTCACCAGCCTGATCTTCACGCTGCCCTACTGTAGGCCCAATGTGGTGGACTATTTCTTCTGTGACATCTTCCGCGTGGTGAAGCTGGCCTGTGCGGACACGTAGGTCATCGAGACCGTGAGCTTCATCAATATTGGCAGGGTGCCCATGACCTGCTTCCTTCTCATCCTCATGTCCTTCGTCAGATTGCTGCCTCCGTGGTGAGAATGCACAGTGCTGAGCACCATCAGAAAGCGGTTTCCACTTGTGCATCGCACCTCACAGTGGTATACTTCTTCTTTGGGCCCTGTGCCCTCCTCTACACCCAGCCGTCCTTGAGAAATGTACTGGCTACCCCCACTCAGATTTTTTGTAATGTGGTCACCCCGATGCTGAATCCGGTCATCTACACGCTGAGGAATAAGGAAGTCAAGGCAGCATTCAGGAAAATGAAAGATGGCTAATCCCAGTCCTGCAAAAATTGATAGCTGAAATGGAATGTCTTCCAATAGGGGTGGTCAGGAAGTCAACAGATTTATGCCAGGGCTAGGTTAGAATTAAGAAGGAGGCCAGTGGAGTTACTCCAGGGTTAATGTTAGATTATAGGGCCAAAAGGGACCACTGTGATCATCTGGGTCAAACCAATGGTTCATCTAGCCCAGTATCTGGTCTTCCAACAGTGTCCCCTAGAACATGTCTTTTAGAAAAACATCAATTTTGATATTAAAATTGTCCTCGATGGAGACTCCATTAAGACACTGGAACAATTTACCAAGGATCAAATGACTCTCTCTATTGAAAATGTATGCAGTATATCCAGTCTGAATTTGTCTACCTTCAACTTCCAGCTATTGGATCATGTTAGACCATTCTCTGGTAGGCTGAAGATTATTATTAAGTATTTGTTCCCCATGTAGATACTTACAGGTGGTCATCAAGTTACCCCTTGACCTGCTTTTTGTTAAGGTAAATAGCTTGAACTCTAAGTCTTTCTCTATAACACACATTTTTTAATCCTTCAATTATTCGCATGATTCTTCTCTGAATCCTCTCCAATTTGGAGCACACTTCTTGAACTGTGAACCTCAGATGTGGATAGACTATACCATCAGCAGTCGCATCAGTGCCAAATCTAGAGGTAAAAGAACCTTTCTGATCCTACTCGAGATTCCTCCTCTATGCACTAGGATTACATTAGTTCTTTTGGCCACAGCGTCTCACTGTGAGCTTAGGTTCAGCTGAATTTCCACCACGACTGCCCAATTTTTTCAGAGTCATTGCTTCCCAGGATACAGTCCCCAACCCATAAGCATGGCCTAGATTCTTTGCTCCCAGATGTACATGCTTACATTTCGCCATACTAAAATACACATTGTTTGCTTGACCCGCCCTTACCAAGAGATCCAGACTGGTGAGGAGTTCAGTGGGGTTATTCCAGGTTTAAGATTAGGTTTAGGATGGAAGTCAATGGAGTTTTCCAGGGCTAATGAGGAGGACATGGGTGTTTTCCTAGGAGTAGGGAAAGGTCAAAGGAATGATGCTCTTATTGAGGTTGGGCTGAGGGCAGTTAGGTTATGCTAAGGGTCAGGTTACGCATGAAATCAATAAAATTACCCAGGCTTTGGGTGAGGCAGGAAGTGAATACATTTATGCCCGGGTTAGTACTGGAGCTTGGCAGGAAGTTAGACAAGTGACAATCTCCTTAGGGATCAGATCCCCACCTGAGGCATTGAGGTACAAATCATTCTTTGCTCCCACCCGTTTCTCCTGTAAGCTCTCTGGGGCAGGGTCTGTCTCTCACCGGTGTGGGTGCAGTGCCCATTACCCTCTAATGGCCTTCTACCAAAACAAAACTAATAATATTTTTGTGAATTGTCATCAACTCCTATGAAGTGAAGTTTACCTATAAATAAAAATAAATAAATAAAGGAAAGGAAAGGAACCCGAGGCAGATAATGTGAGCCATGTTTCCTTGTCCTTTTCCCTGCAGGACAGTCCGCACTATCACAGCAAACCAGCATTGAGAACAGCCCTGACTGAGGGAGGAGCGCCCCTCCTGAGTTGCCTGCACCACCCCCTGCACTGCAGCTCCCCTTTGCATGGCCGGGACTCAGCCTGAATTTTCTCTGTTGTTTCTTTGCCATTGTCCAGGAAACCAATTTCCAAAGAGTCACAAACCCGGAAGAGGGCGACTGAGCAAAGAGAACTTGGAATGGAAGAGAAGTGCACAGCTGTGGACATTGACTCTGAAAGCGGCTGTAACTTCTGATGGACAATGGGAAAGCTCCATTGACCTCCAGGCCCTGAGCACTGGATGGCTCCAGAGGGAGAAGGAGGGAGAGCAGCTTGCTATAGTGTTTAGTAACTGAGATCTGTATCAGCTCAACACACCTACATTTAAAGAGCCCATGGGATTATTTACAAAGCATTATCTTTTGGCTAAGACAAAGGAGTGGGACACAGGAGATCTGGGTTCAAGTACAGGTTCTGTGGAAGATTCCCTATTTGACCTTGAGTAACTCACTGAATTGCTTTGTGCCTCAGTTTCCCCATCTGTTAAACGGGGATCATTAAATCCTTTGTTTCTCTCATCCATTAAATGTGTATCTATTTCATACAGTGATAGCCTCTTACTATGTGTTCGTGCAATACCGAGCAGAAAGGGTCCCACATCTGAGTTCCTGTAGGTCCTACCAAAATACCAATGATAAGAATCAGAGGTGACCCAGGGTGGGTGCAGAAGGTGTCACGTGTGTGCAGATTTCTGCCAGTGTTTGCTGGCCAAGCACCCTCCCTGTCCAGCGACTCCTGGAGCAGGCTGCAAGGTGTGGCCGCGGGGAGATGGAGAAGCAAACACTTTGCTGTGGGAGCTGCAGGGAGGGGCAGCTCAGAGCAGAGCGGGTATTTGCCTTTGAACTGTGCTCTCTGCCCACCAACAGCAGGTCCCAGCCGCCTCTGATAGGAACAGTGAGAATACAAGTAAAAAGAGTAAAATGCAGCTCCGGCCCTGCTGTTCATGGCAATGGCACATGGAACTCAGCTGGTGCCAGCCAAGAGTAACCTGGGAGCTGCTACCCAGCAGTGATAAGGGCCCCCTGGGCATTCATTAGAACACCTGCATTTTAATTAACCCCAAAGGCCATTCCACATCATAGTATGTTATGACTGAGCTGGGATAATCTGTCTACAGAGACTAATTATAACTTCTGCCTTCTGCCACTTCAGTCCGGCTCCCAAATAAGATGCCCACCACAGGAACAGCAAGAAATGATAGTGATGAAAAGAATTGCAAAGGGCCTTACTGACACTGCTCTGCTATGGCAGCAGCTAACGGATCCATGAGCTCAGGGCTGACAAACCCCTAACACAGCCTTGCTTCCCCGGCTCTGTCACACCCTCTGTGTGTGGGGTCTATGGCCTGGTTTAGGTTACAGGGCATGCCAGCGATGTAGCTAACCAGTGTTAAGCCTTTAGCATCGAGGCACAGCAGAGGTGCAAGACGAGCCTTACCTGGTCAGTGAAGGAGCAGCTTTGTTAAGTTAAATGTACATTAATTCTCTAAAGATCCTTTCCCCACGAACACGGGTTGTGCAAACGGCTGGGTAAGAGAACATGCCTGGGACCCAGCAAGACGCAGAGTGATGTTCATCCCAGTGGAAAAAGAAGGGATGGTGTTGGGTTGAATGCTCAGACTGGAATCCTAGACTGCCGGGTCACATTCCCATCCCTTCCACACACTCCTTTTGTGACCTCAGACAATTCAATCAGTCTGAGATTTTCAAGAAAGCCAATAGGAGTTAGGAGCCCAAAGCCCACTGCACTAGAATGAGTTTTGGGAGCCTGGCTCCTTTGAAAATCTCACTCTCAAATTCTCTCTGCCTCAGTTCCCCCTTGTAAAATGGGCTGGTAACCCTTCCTATGTTTGTGAACTCTGAAAGGCAGGGACTGTCTCACGCTGTGTCTGAACAGCACCCAGAAGATTGGGGCCGTGATCTTCCTGGAGTTGCTGGAGACCACAATACTGCCACTCTGTACTGGATAGCAAAAAGTGATCCCAAGTGGTGCACGGGACATATGCTGTCCATCTGCACAGCGCTGACTTTCACCCTCACAGATAATCACACAACTGCATGAATACATCCAGGTGCACAAAGAGACAGAAGAGGGCACAGGAGCAGCGGCTTATACTAACCAAGGAGAAAGCTTTGCTGGTGACACAGAGCGCTAGGTGAACACCAGGCCCAGTTTCCTCCTCTTTCACACTCCAGGGTGGAATTCACTGGCTAGTGCTATACAGTGGGAGAGACTAGTTGATAAGTAACATCCCATGTCCCCTTACGATTTTTGGGTTAGATTTTCAGCTGGTGTAAATCTACATAGCTCCTTTGATTCCAAAGGAGTTAGTCCTGATTTACACCACCAGGGTGAGTGACAGAGGGGAATCAGCCCCATTGAACCCAATGGAGGTACTCAGGATTCAGATCATGCAGAGTAAGAGGAGAATCTGCAGTCTGGTGGAAATGAGGATCCGGCCCTTTCAGTTTAATACTGCTACATTTATTTATGCCAGCTGAGCAGCTGGTCCCTGGGGGTGTGTGAGTGTTCTCTAAAATGATGCAAAATCTCAGTTAATTGGTGACTCTGCTGAGGTCTCAGACCAGGAGCCTGGAGGGGATTGAGAGACCAGGTGCCAAAGGGATCTTGGATAATTTAAAGACCACGGATAGCGTAAAGTCTGTGGGAAGCTGTGAAAAAGCTCTGGGGCTCTGCAGCAGCGTATAGCGATAGGCTGTGGACATCCCTGGCTACCTTCGGAGACCATGAGGTCTGCAGGCTGGATAACAAAAGCACAGACCGGGCACCTCTCCTGTGTGATGTGCTGTTTTGGATAAAAATCTGGACTCTTCTACACAGGAGTCACGGCCAGGGGGAAGAGGAAAATTCCATTCAGCTGGATCGTCCTCTCCCAATGCAGCCAGTGTAAGACATCTGGTCTGGTAAAGATTTTCTCTCTGTCCCTCAGTCTCTTCCTGTCTTGAAATCTGTCAGTCTCTGCCTCACTCAAGGAAGATGTCACACAGATGATTTCATTACAGAAAAATCCGTCCATCCATCTGTCCGTGTGTCTCTCTGCAGTACCTGTCTGCCTGTCTCTCTCTTGTGGCTGTGTATCATTCATCTCCCTCTCTCCGTTAATCTCTGTGTGGCTATGTACACACCACAGCTTAGGTTGGTGTATGTTACGATGTTCAGGGGGCTAAAAAAGCCAGCGTAAGTTACATTGACCTAAGCGCTGGTGTGGACAACTCTGTGTTGGTGGGAGAGCTTCTCCCACTGACGTAGCCACTGCTGCTCGTGGGGGCTGGAGTATTTAACATGACGGTAGAGCTCTGTCCCATCGGCTTAGCCTCTCTGTACTAGCAGTGCTACAGTGACGCTGCTGTAAGCTGTGTGGTGTAGCCAGCAGGTGATAAACCCAACACAGCAGCTTCTGCCTGTCAATAGCACCTCTCATACATGGGGAAAACTCCCTGACAAAATGGAAATAGACACTTCATTTTTGTCCTTCAAATCTGACCTTAAAAATCCCGTTGTGATATTCACAGAACGCAGCCTGCTGATCATGGCTGAACAGATAACAAGCTGTCGCTATTCCTCTTCCTCCCTTTTCCCTTTTTTTCTAACCCCCATAAAAATTCATGTCATTAACAAAGCTGGGACAATTCTTCACCAGATTTATTTGTTTGTATGTTGCATCCGCACCCTCTCCTTTAACACAAACACAGAGCAGCATCTACACTGATAAAAATGAATCCCTGCTAAAACAAACTGCTCCACTGCACACACAGTAATCCCTGTGCAGAGAGGATGAGAGAAAGAACAAACCACATATGACACACATTGGTCACATCACCTCATCCGCCAGTGGAAGGCTCTAAGATGCTGTGGAGATAACGATGGGGCAGGAGCCTGTATAGAATAGAGTTGAAGAAATTCGAACAGGAGAGAAGAGATGAAACTGGAACCGAGTAGAATAGAATAGGACATCCCCTTTGTCTGTTTGTCTTTGGATGGTAAGATCTTTAAGGCAGACATTTTCTCTTTCTGAGTGCTGCTCTGCAGTGAGGACCTGATCCCAACAGGCATGAGAATGATGTAAATATAAACTACTACGAGTGAAAGTGAGTAGTGGGGTGACATGCAGTAAAGAGGCGGCAGTGGAAGGAAGGGTGAGCATTGCAGCGATAGGATGATATATCCTTTTGTTTCTGTAACTCATGGGCATTATTTCTCTCCCCTACCCCAGGAATGATTCCCACATGGGGTTGGTCAACCTCACTGTGGTGACTCATTTCATCCTATCAGGAATACCCAACACTGACGGCCTTCAGACCATCCTCTTCGTCGTCTTCTCAGCTTTCTACCTCTGCACCCTGCTGGGCAACCTGCTCATCTTATCAGCCATCCGTGGTGACTCCCGCCTGCACACCCCCATGTACTTCTTCCTCTGCAATCTCGCCGTGGTGGACCTTGGATTAGCCTCCGTCATCACCTTCAGGCTGCTCGCCAACCTCTGCGGTCAGAGCAGGGTCATCTCACTGGGCGGGTGCATGTCTCAGGTCTTCTTCTACTGGTTCCTAGGCTACACGGAGTGCCTGCTCTGCACCGTCATGGCCTTTGACAGGTATGTGGCCATCTGCCACCCGCTGCGCTACCTGATCATCATGAACTGGAGGGTGTGCGCCATCCTGGCTGCCGGCACCTGGATCAGCAGCTCCTTCTGCGCTACCATTCTCACCAGCCTGACCTTCACGCTGCCCTACTGTGGGCCCAATACAGTAGACTATTTCGTCTGTGACATCTTCTCCGTGGCCAAGCTGGCCTGTGTGGACACGTACGTTATCAAGACCGTGACCTCCTCTGTTGACCTGGTGCCCACAACCTGCTTCCTCCTCATACTCATATCCTACGTCCGCATCGTCTACTCCATCCTGAAGATGAACTCAGCCGAAGGGCGACGCAAAGCAGCTGCCACTTGCGCCTCACATCTGACGGTGGTGACACTGTTCTTTGGGCCCTGCGTCATGTTCTACATGCAGCTACGGCTGAGCAAAGCGGTGGCGGCCGCTGTGGATATCTCTTCCGATGTGGTACCGCCCATGCTGAACCCGGTCATCTACACACTGAGGAACAAGGACATGAAAGGGGCTCTGAGGAAACTGAGAGGAGGTCAGACGACTGCACGTTAATATGCTGCATCTGCAGAAGTAGCATGTGGGTGAGCATTGAAATATGTCAACAAATACATCCGCATGGCTCTTTTGTGTCTTATGTGAGAGTCTCTCTCCTTCCCCATACAGTCCCAGCTATCTATCTGGAGCTCTACAAATTATAAAAGTGCTGCTAAAAGCGTCTAGCTGTCTTGGACATGCTTTAAGGCTGACATGTTGAAAGCTGCCTAAAGGATAGGCACTCTCAGTCTGTATTACAATTAATAGGAATTGGAGATCCAAATCTCATAGCTGACTTTGAAAGTCTCAGCCTCATTGCACAAATCTACAGAAGCCAGGGCAGCATCTTCTGCAAACTTAAGAAAGGGAAGAAAACAATTCTCTTCATTATCTGGCACAAACCACATGTCAGCAGGAAGCTGTGCTAGAGAGCTGCCTAATGATCCTGGAAGAACAGCTGGGTTTTTCAACATGTCCTGAAGTTCAATGGATTTGTGGTAAAATTTTCAAAACCACCTCAGTGATTTAGGAACCTAAATCCCATTTTCAGAGAATCATAGAAGAACAGGGTTGGAAGTGACCTCAGGAGGTCGTCTAGTCTAGCAGGACCAATCCAGCCCCATCAAAAGTGATGGAGGCATTTAGCAGTCTAAGGTACATCTTCACTGACGGTTGCACATTCACCGTCATCAGATCGATTTTCCCAGAACAATTGAGCTGTCAGTGAGGACCCGCTCAATCCATGTGGAAGTCGACTTGTGAAAACGACCCCTTCAAGTACTGCGGCGCAGTGAAGACGCCGTGCACAAAGGAAGTTAAGAAGTCGACAGGCGTTACGCAATCTATTCTGCGTAGCTTGTGTAACTCCTGTCGACTGCCGCCAAATTTTAAGGTAAGTGTAGACCAGGCCTAAATCTCACTGAAAGTCCCTGGGATTGAGGCTTCTGAGGACCAGATTTCAAAGGCATTTTATCACCTAATAGAGTTTTCAAAAGCACCTTGAGTGAGTCAGCCACCAACCTACCATTTAGTTTCAATGGGAGTTGAGCACCTGACCTATTTAAAAGCCTTAGTAAACTCCACTAGGCACATAAACCCCTTTGTAAATCTAGACTTTAGGCTAGAGGATATTTAGACACCTAGCAGGATTTTCAGAAGCATGTAGGCACCTAGCCCCCCTTGAAATCAACCAGAGTTAGATGTCTGGGGCCAGATTGTTAAAAGGGGGACAGACAGCAATTTCCTGGATACATTTTACTGCATGAGCTTTAATACCTTGGAGGTCCATTGTATTAAAAGTTGTGCTGTGTGTGTGTTGTTGTGAAGACCCCACTCAGCAAGGAGAGAGATGTGCGTGTCCACCCAAGAAAGGCAACAGCTAAGGAGCTGGAAGCTGACAGCCTTGTCCCTTGCTGGACCATTAAGGAAAAATGCAGGTGCAGTTGCCCTGAACTGTAACAAAAATCGGGGCCTAAACACCAGGATCCACTTCAAAATCCCACTATGTGCCTATCTGCACCTTTGAAAATCTGGCCGTTGGGAGCCTATGTCCCACTGAATGTCAGTGAGAACTCGGCTCCTTAATGGCTTTTGGAAATGAGACTTACTCTCCAAAGTTACTTAGAGGGGTTTGTATATTTTACCCTGTACTCAGACAGAGCTAGAAAGATACAGAAAAAAGGAAGAAAAAAGCTAATAGAAGGTTTAATGGATGTGAGAACTCTACACTCATCACCTGCACTGTGTTTTGAGGTTGTGCTACATATGTATTGTGTTTTCTGCATCCGTTGCACTTGAATTTTGAGCAACATTCAGTGTGTACGAAACCAAAACCTGGGACTCAAATGAGGATTTTTTCCTGTTTGCCACCCTCGGTTGTTTTATTGGAACTTGTCTCTATGTTGCCTTAGCTTCTTCTTGGTGTTTAAATTAAAAATAAATCTGGAAACCAGTGTGTGGAGAGGACTGGACCCATTTATGAGACAGGCAAATAAAACGTGAAATTGAACAAAAGAGCAAAAACATGAAAGGAAAAAGAGTTGGGCTTTGAGGCTGTGATTTCCAAAGCGCCCAAGGAAGTTAAACATCTGCGGCAATTGGAAAAGTAGCTCCCTTCAGGCCCCTTTGACATTTCCAAACTAAAGTGCAAGTGTGATATTAGAAGCTAGACAAGTGACAATCTGTCTGGGGCTCAGTTCTCCACCTGAGGCATTGTGGTTCAAATCACTCTTTTCTCCCACCCATTTCTTTTGTAAGCTCTCTGGGGCAGGGTCTGTCTCTCACAGGTGTGGGTGCAGGGCCCATTACCCTACAATGGCCTTCTACAAAAGAAAAATAATATTTTTGTGAATTGTCATCAGCTCTCATGAAGTGGGTTTTTGCCCATAAATAAAAAAACAATTAAAGTAAAAAAAGGAAAGGAATTGAGGCAGATAATGTGAGCCATGCCACTGGCCCTTTTCCCTGCAGGACAGTCCACACTACCACAACATCCCAGCATTAAAAACAGCCCTGACTGAGGGAGGAGCGCCCCTCCTGAGTTGCCTGCACCACCCCCTGCATGGCAGAACCCCTTTGCACGGCCAGGGCTCAACCTGAATTTTCTTTGTTGTTTCTTTGCTGTTGTCCAAGAAACCAATTTCCAAACAGCCACAAACCCAGAAGAGGGCGACTGAGCAAAGAGAACTTGGAATGGAAGAGAGGTGCACAGCTGTGCACATTGACTCTAAAAGCGGCTGTAACTTCTGATGGACAATGGGAAAGCTGCATTGACCTCCAGGCCCTGGGCACTGGATGGCTGTAGAGGGAGAAGGAGGGAGAGCAGGTTGCTATATCGTTTGGTAACTGAGAACTGTATCAGCTCAACACACCTACATTTAAAGAGCCATGGGAATTATTTGCAAAGCATTATCTTGTGGCTAGGACAAAGGAGTGGGACACAGGAGATCTGGGTTCAAGTACAGGTTCTGTGGAAGATTCCCTATTTGACCTTGAGTAACTCACTGAATTGCTTTGTGCCTCTGTTTCCCCATCTGTTAAACAGGGACCATTAAATCCTTTGTCTCTCTCATCCATTTAATGTGTATCCATTTCAGACAGTGACAGTCTCTTACTATGTGTCCGTGCAACACCCAGCAGAAAGGGGCCCACATCTGAGTTCCAGTCTGTAGGTCTGACCATAATACCAATGACAAGATTCAGAGACGACACAGGGTGGGGGAGGAGGGGTCAGGTGACCATGCAGATTTCTGCCAGGGTTTGCTGGCCAGGCCCCCTCCCTGGCCAGCAGCTCCTGGAGCAGGCTGCAAGGTGCGACCCCGGGGAGACGGAGAAGCAAACACTTTGCTGTGGGAGCTGCAGGGAGGGGAAGCTGAAAGTAAAGTCTGTGTGTTTGTCTTTGAACCGTGCCCTCTGCCCACCAACAGCAGGTCCCAGCCGCCTCTGATAAGAGTAGTGAGAATACAAATAAAAAGAGTAAAATGCAGCTCCGGCCCTGCTGTTCATGGCAATGACACATGGAACTCAGCTGGTGCCAGCCAAGAGTAACCTGGGAGCTGCTACCCAGCACAGTGATAAGGGCCCCCTGGGCATTCATTAGAACACCTGCATTTTAATTAACCCCAAAGGTGTTTGCATATCATGGTATGTTATGACTGAGCTGGGATAATCTGTCTACAGAGACTAATTATAACTTCTGCCTTCTGCCACTTCAGTCCGGCTCCCAAATAAGATGCCCACCACATGACCAGCAAGAAATGACAGCGATGAAAAGAATTGCAAAGGGCCTTACTGACACTGCTCTGCTATGGCAGCAGCTAACGGATCCATGAGCTCAGTGCTGACAAACCCCTAACACAGCCCTGCTTCCCTGGCTCTGTCACACCCTCTGTGTGTGGGGTCTATGGCCTGGTTTAGGTTACAGGCTATGCCAGCGATGTAGCTAACTACTGCTAAGCCTTTAGCATCGAGGCCCAGCAGAGGTGCAAGACAAGCCTTACATGGCTAGTGAAGGAGCAGCGTTGTTAAGTTAAATCAACCTTAATTCTCTAAAGATCCTTTCCCCCTACGAACACTGGTTGTGCAAAGGGCTGGGTAAGAGAACATGCCCGGGACCCAGCAAGACGCAGAGTGATGTTCATCCCAGTGGAAAGAGAAGGGATGGTGTTGGGGGTAATGCTCAGACTGGAATCCTAGTCTGCTGGGTCACATTCCCATCCCTTCCACACACTCCTTTTGTGACCTCAGACAATTCAATCAGTCTGAGATTTTCAAGAAAGCCAATAGGAGTTAGGAGCCCAAAGCCCACTGCACTAGAATGAGTTTTGGGAGCCTGGCTCCTTTGAAAATCTCACCCTCCAATTCTCTGTGCCTCAGTTCCCCCTTGTAAAATGGGCTGGTAACCCTTCCTATGTTTGTGAACTCTGAAAGGCAGGGACTGTCTCACGTTGTGTCTGAAGAGCACCCAGAACATTGGGGCCATGACCTTCCTGTAGTTGCTAGGGACCACAATACTGCCACTCTTTACTGGATTGCAAAAAGTGATCCCAAGTGGTGCACAGGACATATGCTGTCCATCTGCACAGCGCTGACTTTCACCCTCACAAATAATCACACAACTGCATGAATACATCCAGGAGCCCAAAGAGACAGAAGGGGGCACAGGAGCAGTGGCTAATACAAACCAAGAAGAAAGCTGAATACCGGGTCCAGTTCACTTCCATTTCACACTCCAGGGTGGAATTCACTGGCTTGTGTTACACAGCAGGAGAGACTAGATGGTAATTAACATCCCATGTCCCCTCATCATTTATGGGTTAGATTCTCAGCTGGAGTAAATCTACATAGCTCCTTTGAGTCCAATGGAGTTAGTCCTGATTTACACCACCAGGGTGAGTGACAGAGGGGAATCAGCCCCATTGAACCCAATGGAGTTACTCAGGATTCAGATCATTCCAAGTGAGAGGAGAATCTGCAGCCTGGTGGAAATGAAGATCCAGCCCTTTCAATTTAATACTGCTACCCTTATTTATGCCAGCTGAACTGCTGGTCCTGGGGGTCTGTGAGTGTCCTCTAAAATGATGCAAAATCTCAGTTAATTGGTGACTCTGCTGAGGACTCAAACCAGGAGCCTGGAGGGGATTGAGAGACCGGGTCCCAAAGGGACCTTGGGTGATTTAAAGACTATGGACAGCCTAAAGTCTGTGGGAAGCTGTGAAAAAGCTCTGGGGATCTGCAGCAGCCTGTGACAATAGGCTGTGGACATCCCTGGCTACCTATAACAAAAGCACAGACCGAGCACCTCTCCTGTGTGATGTGCTGTTTTGGGTAAGAAATCTGGACGCTTCTACACAGGAGTCACGGCCAGGGGGAAGAGGAAAATTAAGAGTATTAAGAGTATTAGAACAAACACCCCCAGAAGAAGGGCTAGAACCCAGGAGTTCAAGCGTTAGACCCCTACGCTCCTCCCAGAGCCACGGATAGAACTAGGAGTCCTGAGAACCATCTCCAAGTCAGCCAGTTCTCAGGCAACTCCTGCTGAAGGCAGGATAAATCATAGCTCAGGCCTGGGCAGTTTCCTACTCCCCGTCTCATCAAGGTGTCTTTCATCTCCTTGTTCCTCAGTGTCTATCTGAGGGGGTGGAGGGGTGGGGGTTTGTTTCTATGACTCATTTGTTTACATTTCTCCTTCAGCTCTGACGTAGCTTTTCTCTCTGCAGCATCTTATAACCTTGCACCTTGTTTCTGCCATTTCTCCTCTTCTCTCCCCGCCGCCCGGCCCTTGTGTATTTCTCTCCCTCAAGGTCACTCACAGCTGCACCAATATTAAGCTGTTGACTTTTGCTGGGTTTTTAAGCACATAATGATGATGCCTCCAGGGGACATTATTAGAAGCCTGGTTTGGGCAAAGTGAAGACGACCCACGTATTTCTTTAGTGAGGAGAGCCTGGGGCGCCTTGCTTGAATGGAGCACTCCTGCAGATTGCACCTGGTGCTGGCAAAGACCAGTATATGAAAGTGCCTTGCTTCATTGAATGCACCACTTCTGACAGAACACTGCTCTGGCTGGTATCTCAGGCCTGGCCTCTCCTCCCATGCAGCCCCCGCCAGTCAGTCTGAGCCCAGTGCTCTGCTAGAAGATGCTGCTTTGCAGAGCGTGGAGCGGGCGACCCACTCGGATGTGCTTGGAGTCAGTGCTAATCCCAATGTCCCAAGAAAGTCCTAGGGAGCACTGTGCTGGAGGGAAGAGGGTGGGGGGCTCAGTAGATAGCCCTGTTCTCTCTGGGTATGTCTACACACGGATCAAAAACCTGCAGCTGACCTGTGCCAGCCGTGGCTGCGTGGCAAGTCTTTTATCCCTGTGTAGATGTACTCTCTGAGTCAGGGTGCAGGGCGTCAATGCAGTGCTTGGGTCATTAGTCATGGCCATTGGCGAGGTCACGGCACAGTTTGATCAAAACAGAGGTTTGAACCTTCATTTCCTGGCTAAATTCTAACACAGACACTTCTTTACATTGTAGGTACAGAGACAGCTCTAATGTAAGGCCGGTCATATCCCCAGCTGGCAAAACTCACCAAAGCACCATTGCAGTTAATGCCCCTAGGTCTTTTTACACTGAGCAAATTCACTTTGGCTTCTGGCTGTAATGTGTAGATGCCAAGGTGCATGTCTATCAGACTACATGTGAGCAGGTCTCCTTTCAAAGCAAGATGGGTGGAAAAAAGTTTTCCCATCTCATGAGAATTTTTAACATTTTGAAATTTGTCAGAACGAAAAAAATCAAAATTTCAACAGTGTGAACTGCCAAAAATTCACTTGGGGGAAAATAAATGTTTTATTCTGATCACTTCAAAGTTTTTTCAGTCAATATTGACCTTCTCCCCTTTTTAAAATGTCTAAACCAACAGCTGTTTTCACCCAAAAACCTTACAACTTTCTGTTGTGACAAGATTGAAATGGGATGCTTCGACAATCTAGAAAATTTGTAACCAAATATCTGTTTTTCTGGGTCAGGTGTTTCATTGAAGCAACACTGTTTAATGAGCAGTTCTGTTTTAGAAAAAATGGCATTAGCCTACCAAAAACATGTCCCCCCCCAAAAAAAAACCCCCCCCCCGAAAAAAAAAAAAAAAAAAAGCAATTGAAGAGATCCACACACACAAAACACCAGAAAATTCCTGACCAGCTTAATTTCAAAGGTTCTTTTTCCTGGCATCTGGCTGAGCTAAGTGGAGGGTTAGGGGAAGTGTGAGGAGCCTTGGAAAGACACCATTTCTACTTGAGTGCATGCATCGCTCTGGGTTCCTCCATGGCCCCTCATTTACACCAGTGAATCTAACCTCACTCCTGCGAGGGACGGAAGGGTTTTCATCCCCATTTCACAGGCTGAGCAGCAGAGAGGTTGACAGATGCTCCTTTGACATGCCCAGCATAGGTAACTCACCCAAAGTCACCCAGGCAGTCTGTGGCAAATCTTGAACCCAAGTCTCCCCGAGTTGCAATCTGCCCACAACAGCAGGTTTTGTTGCTCCTACAAATGGCAGGAACTCTGCTACACGTTGCTGAGCGCTGCATACTGACAGCTTGTCTGTTAACACGCCATGTGCACACACCCGGGCACCTCTCCTTCACAGAAAGCTATTGGAACGCAGTCCAGCACTGTGACCGCACGAGCAGCCTTTGCAGGAGGAAAGGTCTCTGCATCTTTCTGAAGAACCCTGGCCCAGATCCTTCGCTGGTGAAAATGACCCCCAAGGGCTGCAGCCCTTTTCTCTGAATGCCACGGCTCTTGGCTGCTCGCAATCTGGGCAGCGTTCAGCCTGCAGACCTAGAGGGGAAAGGTTTCCTAGGACAGCCTCAAGTCAAGTGCCCAGGTGTAGGCCAGCCTAGCAGATCTCATTTATACTTATTGTGTATATCATGGTAGCGCCTGGAAGCCCAACTGAGACCGGAGCCCTGTTTTGCCAGGGGCTGCACCGACAAATAGTACCAGTGAGATCAGGACCCCACCTGGCCAAGTGCCACCCAGACACACAGAGCCACAGAGAGCAGGACACCGGCGTGCCAGCACTGCACAGACAAACAGTAACAGAGCTCGGGACCATCACGGGGTCTACTCACCGCTAGGGTGCCTGGGGAGTCTCACCTTCCAGGCCCAGCACCTCCTTCCGCTGCTCATCCATGCGCCCCGCCGTGTCTCTGAAACTCAGAGTGCTCTATCTTCATGGCTTGTCCCTCTGGCCAGGTCATTAAAATCCTCCCCTTCCAGGGTAGGAAAGTCCCAGCAGACAATTGTCCGAGGCAGCCTTCTGCTCCATGGCCAAGTCTGTGCCGCTGCCCCAGTGGGTGGGGTGGGAACCCAGGCCCATCCGCTACTGCATGGTCCAGTCCAGGGGGACCCTCTGTCTAGCAACGATGGGCTGCTTGCTGCCAGCCCCTCTCACTATTTCCCTGGAGCTCTGCCGGCTCACCCCCTCTCTGGGCTTACCAGCCCAAACTGCCTCCTTCCAGGGACTCACTGCTTCACTCCATAGCCCCAAACACCCCCTGCCCCTTCTCCCAGGGAATGGCGGCTGCCAACTTCCTGGTGTTATACCAGCCCCACCTGTTCCTTCCCAGCTGGGCTCCATCAACCTTTCCAGTCCTGCTTCTCCCCAGGTACAGGTTAATTAACCTAATTTAACCAGATTTGCCTCACAGGGGCTGGACGCTCCCTTGTGCCAAGCACCGCACAGCTGCTCAGGGACTGGCACCTCTTTGTGGCAGACACTGCTTAGACACACAGCAACAGACCCCCCCCCCCCCGTGCCCAGTGTTTGGCAGACATACAGTGGACAGAGTGTAGGGGGGCTAGGGGCTGGCTGGGAAGGCTGGCCAAAGTGGAAGGGAGGGCATCCAGCTGGGGGGGTTACTGCCCAGAATGGAGGGGCTGAAGTGACTAGGGAGGCAGAACAGAGTAGGGGGCAAACAGGTCTGGCTGGAGTGTGCGGGGGGGTTGAGGGGTCTAGGTATGTGGGCTGGCCAGAGTGGGAGGCAAGGGGTCAGGCCACAGGGCTGGTGAGAGAAGGGGGGGGCGAGGGTACTAGCTACAGGGGCTGACAAAGTTGGGGGTCAAAGGGTCTGCCTGAAGGGGCTGGCCAGATTGTGGGGGGTGAGAAGCCTGGGTAGGCGGCTGGTCTGGTTTGACTAGGGGGTGAGGATGGGGCTGGCTGGAGGGGTCGGTCTAGAGTGTGGGGGGCCAGAGGTATGACTGGAGGGGCTGTCTGCTTGTGAGGGGAGTGGCCACAGGCCTGGCGGGAGGGATTGGGCCAGAATATTAAAGAAATATCAATTACATTAATATAATATACTTGTAAAAAGTTTCAAAGCATATAAAATACACTTTAAAACTCAAAACTTTAAAAACTTCCAAATATAAAAGAAACAAAGTAAATAAAAGTTGAAAAATATGAAAAATAAGATTTAAAACTCGAAATGTAAAGTCTGAAATTGAACCAGCAGCTGAGAGGTGAGAGTCAATGGGACGTGAGCTCCCTCATCACGTCAGGAGCTTCCAATTGCCCCCACTCTCTGCCCCCCAGGGCAGGGCTAACAGCAGTCGCACTCCGGCCATGCGGCCACCCAAGCCTGGGAATGAGGGGCGGCCCCCTCCTGGGCTCCCAGACCCACAGACAAAGCCCAGGGGAACCACTCCCATTTACATTTGCTGGACCCAAGGCTCTTGCTCTGGTTGTACAGGGGCTAGGAGACCCCAGGCAAAATTCAAATAAAACTAAGTTCTGCATAAGGCCTTATTTACACCATCCATTATGAATAATTCCTCCAGTGCCAGGTCTTCTTCCCCAGGTTACAGTTGGGGCAACTGAGGCACGGAGAGCTGAGGTAGTTCAGTTGTGTAGCTGGGCTTAGATCACAAGAGCTCCAGGTGACTTGACCTCCTCTCTATAACCCCTGTTGCCTGGCTGCCCTTGTTATCGTTGTAGGCTGGGATTGTCAAGGTGGTCTAAGGGAGTTAGGCCCCCAAGACGCCATGTCTTACTCTCCTTTAGGCTCCTTTGCAATTCCCAGCCTTCATAGTTCTGAAAGTCAAGAGAAGCCCAGGCCTTGGAAGATGCCAAGTGAGACCCAGGGCCAGAATTACAAAGGGGATTTGGCATATAAAGAAGCTGACAGTTGCCTTGTGGGATTTGCAGTAACACCTCAGCAAGTTAGGTGCCTAAATCCCATTGGATGCCCACGGGATTTAGCTACCTGGCAGATTTAGGAGCTTTGGGAAATTCCAGTATATACCTGTCCCACCTTTAGGTGCCCAAATCCCTTGGTAATCCCGGCGCACAGAAAGCACAGAAGCTAGGCTGAAGTCAGGAAACCCTGGGGGAAATTCTAGGGCCTGTGCTAGGCAGGGGGTCAGACTAGGGGAGCAGAACGGCCCCTTTGGGCTTTAAAATTGTTGAGTCTATGAACCTTTGCCTCTAGACCTCTGCTTCTGAGCTGTTCAGGTCTCTCGGGATTGAGTCCCTCAAGCCCTTAGGAAATAGACATGGGTAGATCACCTTCCCACAGCATCACGCCTTTAATGCCCTGGCTGGGACAGGTGTTTAACACCTGGCTGAAGGACCACCAATGACAGTCATCAAGACTAGGCTTTTGGGGGTCATTGATTTTTATGGTCTTTGAATGAATTCCCCGCCCTGCCCCGGGAAAACAGGCAGCTAGAGAATGGAACGTCACAGTTTAAACCCATGGCACAGAGATGGGGTCCTGGTGAACAGCACGGTTTTGCTTTCTGCAGAGAGAGACCGAACATGGACACAAACAGGACAGACAGAAAGAAGCAGGAGGGAAGGAGAGACTCTACCGAGCCAGAAATTCTGATTAACATGGGACTGACGGTAGGGGTAAGATCAGACCACGGGAGGGGTCTGCGTCTGCCCTCAGCTGAGGGCATCTTCAGGATGGTGGAAATGATGTGGCTGTAGGACAAGAGGATGAGCAAAAATGGAACCAGCAAAAGGAACACCGTAAGGATAGTAAGAGCAACATCATTCTGGCGGGTGTCTGTGGAGGCCAGTCTCATCACAGGGAGAATGTTGCAGAAGAAATGACTGATTCTATTAGACCTACAGAAAGGCAGCGTAAATATGGAAAGGGTGTGTCCAAACGCCACCAGGATACCAATGGTCCAGGAACCAGCTGCCATCTGAGCGCAGAGGGTTTGGTTTATAATGAGGGTGTATTTCAGGGGATGGCATATGGCCACGTATTGGTCATATGCCATGACAGAGAGGAGGCAGCACTCTGTAATGCCAAAGAGAACAAAGAAAAACATCTGAGCGCCACAGCCCACGAAGGAGATGGTCTAGGTCTCTGACAGCAGGTTCACCAGCATCTTGGGCTGTGTGACTGAGGTGTAGCAGATCTTCCAGGAAGGATAAATTCCTGGGGAAGCAATACATGAAGGTGTGAAGGGCAGAGTCAGCGATTGTGACGATAACAATCAGAGTGTTCCCCAACAGGGCCATCACATAGAAGGTGAACACCAGCAGAAAGAGCAGGACTTGCAATGACTGGAAATCAGAGGATCCCAGCAACTCTATCTCAGCCACACAGGTCTGGTGGCTCTTCTCCATATCTTCAACACACTTCAGCAGGCACCTGGGAACTGGAAAACAAAGGGAAGCACCTTTTGTAATAATAGATGTAGAGATGGACCAAAAAGAATGTTGAAACTGTTCTCTTTTGCAAAATGCTGTTTTGTTGATATTCAAATAACTTGCAGAAATGTGCCGATTTTGGGCAAAATGTTCCACACAAAATATTCAAAACCTAATATTTTGTGTATCTACTTTCCCATTTAATTTTGTTCCAGATTTCTTGTTTTGTTTTGATTGTTTGACAGAAGCTATGAGGGTGGATGGATCACTTGATGATGAACTGTTCTGTTCATTCCCTCTGAAGCACCTGGCATTGGCCACTGTCGGAAGACAGGATACTAGGCTAGATGGACCATTGGTCTGACCCTGTATAGCCGTTCTTATTATTCATATGTTCTATTACACTGTAAAATATTAAAATGTAATATGTAATACATGTTTATATGTATACATTATATATACTTTAATATATTTTATTTTCCATTATACTGAATATTTTACTATATACATTACTATATAGCATTTATATGGCATTTATTATAATTCTAAAGGGTTGACTTGGGGACAGTGATGGAGATGGATCCAATGTCTAGGATCGACAAATTCATCAGGAAGAAGTACATGGGGGTGTGAAGGTGGTGATCGAGGGCTACTGCTGTGATAACGAGGAGGTTCCCTGTCAGGGCTACCAGGTAAATCCCTAGAAACACAACAAAGTGTAAAATCTGCAGCTCCCGATTGTCAGAGAATCCCAGGAGAAGGAACTCGGTCACCGTGGTTCGGTTGGACATTTTCCTTCACAGTACGTCATGTGCTGCATGTGAAGAGAAGGAGAAGGACAATGGTAGGCTGGAGCACTCCTGCCTCCTCACCTCTATCAGCCACTCCAGTCGTCAGGCACATTGTCATATTTGTCATTGGAGTAGCTCTAATGACATGAATACATGTGCGTGTGGTGAAGTGCAGACCATGGAGCATCTGCTGGTTTGGCGACTCCTAGGGGAGGTCTGTATGGAGGAGGACCTTGCTGCAATGACGGAAAGCGGCATCACTTGTGCACAGTTCTGGAAAAACATCTGATGTGTGACAAGGACACAAGAAGAAGATCACACCAGTATGAATTGCTATAAGTCTCTTCCAGTCAACGGAGTGGCATCCATTTCCATCATTGGGCAATCTGGTCCAAGATGTGGCTAGATAAATTACAGTGTAGATACGGAACAAGCGACAACCCAAATGCACCCGCCCTTGATATGATGGTTGTCCTAGTGCGACAACAGAGCCATTTTATGGAAGGAAACTAAATGAGTTCAACGAAGTGTGAGCTGAGAGTGGGAAATGACCACTGCCTGTAAATATATCAGGGGTGTCACAGATTGTACCAAGCCCCCCCGCCCAGAACACCCACTAGGAAGGCTGTGAGGGCCATACAAGCCTCGGTGTTCATTATCCCATGTCTCAGATTCCTTGGGACACTCTCATGGCCCAAAACTTCCATCTGGTACCCCCTCTGGTATCCCCCTGGGCTCAGTGCTGACCCTTCAGACTCCCAGGTACTCAAACTCACCCCTCTCCCATAACTCCACCCTCCCACACACAATTTGTTCAATCTATCAACTTTCTGCTCGTTATATTTAATTGTGTAATGCACAGGGAAGTACAGATCACATAGAACCATCAACATCCTAAAATCAGTATCCCTCATTAACTCACCCTTGTCTTGGGATTCTTCAGTGTTCTGGCAGGCAATGCAGGGTCCTACCCTGCCTCGACCCAGCCTCCCTCATCTTACTCCGGAGCAGGCTGGTTTCTCCTCCATTTCCCCTCTATCAGACTATTTATAGACTCCTGCTGGGGTCACCTACTTCTTTTTGCTCCACTCTTTGGTAATTTGTCACTGCTCTCAAAGTCCTCTGCCTTCAGACAGGAAGAAGATGTGTCTTCTCCCAGGTAGAGCAAACCCGCTGTCTCAATGTGTTTTACCTGAATTAGATGGTCATTGAGTGCTGACCACTTGCTATTGTTCCTGGCCTGGCTGAGACATGTCATAATTCTGCTAAGTCATAGACTCATAGACTCTAAGGTCAGAAGGGACCAATATGATCATCTAGTCTGAACTCCTGCACAACGCAGGCCACAGAACCTCACCCATCCACTCCTGTGATAGACCCCTAATCTATGACTGAGCTATTAAAGTCCTCACATGATGGTTTAAAGACTTTAAGGTACAGAGAATCCACCAGCAAGTGAGCCGTGCCCATGCTACAATAAAAGAATCTACACACGGGCTAATAAGAGATCACCCCGCAATTCCATCCAAGGGCTCAGTTAGGAGTCAGTTCTTCAAACCGCACCAAGGCATTTTTCTGTGGTCGCATCCCATCTCCCCCTCGAGAGGTTACATACAATCCTGGCCCAGAACAATGCATACATTTTGCATTTAAGGCAATGGACTCCAGAGACATTTAAACTTAATTCTGGAAGATTTTTCAGGGATATTGCAGGAAATTGCCATATCTTTCTCTTCTGGTCTTATATCCTCTGTTCCTGTGAAAAACAGCAGACTCACAGAAAGCTAAAATAGAATCATAGAAAATTAGGGTTGACAGGGACTTCAGGAGGTCATCTAGTCCAACCCCCTGCTCAAAACAGGACCAACTCCAATTAAATCATCATAAAATACTAAGACGTCAACACAACCAGACTCTGTTTTCACAGAAAATATGACATAAATACTCCCAGCAGCCTAGATGGCATCTTGTATGCAACAGATTCTATTCCTGGAAAATGTTGTTTGGTTTTGAACCCAATTTTCCTGTATAAAAAAATGGTAGCAGGTTGCCTATGCAAAAAACTCTGATACTGAGCTTAGAGACCCTCGTGCTTAGAAAATACATTCTCTGGGCTTTCACCTGTGTTAGTTACCTAATTTTTACTTTCCTGCATCTATTCCTTTGAAACAGAAATAAGCTCAGTAGCGGTAGGATAAATGGGCTTGCAATTGCACTATAGCTTCAAAATATTAATATTTTCCACCCCTGCTTAATGCTCAGTTTCCAAGTAAGAGGGTCAGAAATGTTCCATCTGGACGCTTTATCATACGAAAAGTGGAAAAGTGAAATTCTCAGGGAGAGTATCTGATATCCTCATGGGAGGAAAAACCTTCTTTTGCTTGAAAAACTGACCACCCCTTTCTTTTTTCAAGTTAAAATTTCAGGTTTCCTTTGTTTTTAGGTGAAAAGCTTTAGTTTCTGGTTGCCATCTCCTGAAAAAATTTCCATTTGGGGGTTTCTGCTGCAGAGTCAAAAGTTTCCACGTGTTGGGTTTTTTTTTAGTTTTTTTTTCTGACTGACTTCAGATGTTTCTTACATTGATAATAACATTTTTAAAAAGTTCTAGTAATAATTCTTAAATTAGCCTTGACATTAATTACTTAACGTATGCAATTGAAGCAGTAACTTACTGTGCTGTTCATTGCAAATTGTACTTCAACTTGCTGTGTGTTCAAATCCACCATCTTCAAGATCTATCTATCTATCCCTATACAACCCATCTATCTATCTATCTATCTCAATGTCCCTACTACTGTATTATCTACATGCCAGAGGGAAAGATTTCAAAGAATCCTTTCACTTGCTTATGTTGGCCCAATCCTGTTTTCATGAAAGTACAGAGCCACAACCCCCCGCTCTTTCTACCAAGAGGCACTTCAGCCTGATACACTGTAACTTTAATCAAAAGCTAAAACCTCAACTGACTTATATTGTTCTACCCTTTGAAATGTTCACCTCTGTCTTTCTAAAATATCCATTTACTGCATAACATTCAAGTCTGTCTGTATTTTGTATAATTCTATTGTAAAACCACTCCACTGACCATTTTATCTGTTCATTTTACCCACTCTCAATATATTTGTAAAAACCCTATTTTAAGTATAAAAAGCCACACAGTGAAATGTAACATACTGACCTAATTGTGAAAGATACTGGCAAAAATGAAATAAGGTTTGCTTTAAAAATAATATGTGTATTCTTCAGCTAGGAGTTGGCCCTGAGTGATTGGAGTGTGAGTGGCTGAGCAATTGAGGTGGTTGTAGACAGGGAGAGTGATTGAACAATTGGTCTCAGTAAGGGATGTCGAATCCGACAAAGAAAACACCAGCCTCACCTAAAACGTTTGAGGGAAGACGAAAGGAGTGAAGATAATAACTATTGGCATTCAAATGGCCGAAGAGGAGTCCCCTGATGAACTCTGGAGCCAGTCCACTTCAAAGAACAAAATTTGATCAGACTTACAACAATGTAGATGATTAAGGATCACACCAAATGCAGATGCAGCATGACAGGGCAAAAACCCATAGACTGACATGGGGTCTTTTCCCTATAAAATGGGACAGAAAGATGAAGGCTGGAGATTTGGGTCTACATCATCAACCAGCCAGGAGCACCGATGCTCATCGGCAGAACCTTGCTCCTCATCCTCGTGCTATGGTCACCTGGCCAGTGACTACCATGAGCACCAAAAGGCTGGTAACTATAACATCTGTGAGACCCCTGTGTATGTTTGTCTGTCTCCCTGTCTGTGTATGCCTGTCAGTGTGTGTGAGTATGAATGAAAGTACCGATTGAAGCATGTGTCTCTGTAATTGTAGTATTGATACAATGTTAATATGGTTTTCCTAATGTTTACATTATTGATACTATTTCACTAAGTAAAGAACAATATTGATGACGTTACAGTGTTGATTTTTTTTATTGATACTATTTACCAAATTCCTGTATTCACAATAAACGTGGCTTGTTGCCTTATCCCGTGAAAAAGATCCCGTGATATTTCTTATTTGAATAACACTTACCCTGAGACTGACTTTATAGCACTGGACTCAAAGTTGTTGCTCTCTGCAGATGAGCAGCGCATAGCTGAGTCTGATCATCACTGACGTTATCAGACTGATGCTGTAGGGGACAATTTATTCACTTCTGTTTTCTCAGGTCTTGCTGGACTCATTCCCTGGAGCCCTGCACATCTCAGAAGCAGAGGCCCAGAGGTAAAAGAGCGTCAATTCACACATGAAAAAGGCAAAAGGGGATAGTATGATCCTCTGGTCTGACCCCTGCCCAGCACAGGTTGTAGGATCTCCCCCAGGGTTCCCTGATTCCAGCCCAGCTTCTGTGTTATCCATGCAGCACATTTACAAAGGTATTTGGACAACTAAAGATGGTGGCGGGAGACTCGTATGATTTTCCAAAGCTCCTAAATTCCATGGAGGTTCAATGGGAGTTAGGCACCTACCCTGCTAAGGTGCTTTTGTGCATACCACATAGTCGACATCTCCATCTTCAAGTGCATAAATTCCTTTCTAAAGCTGGCCGTGTGTCTAACTTCTTAACTTCCTGGGCTTTCCTTCATTTTCAGAAATACCAAGCTCGGGATTTGCAAAGGACACTAAGATATGCAAACGTTGGATGCCAAAGTGCCTTGGCCTGTCTGGAACACGCCAGCTTGTGGTGATATAAGTACAACCAGGCAGCAGGGGATAGAGAGAAAGGTCAAAACACCTGTAGCTCTTGCAATATAAGCCCAACTTTGCAATGAAGTTGCTCTCTGTGCCTCAGTTTCCCTGCTCGTAACCTGGGGGATAAGAACTGAGACAGGATGAATAATTCACAAGGAATCATTCATTTAGGGCCTGATCCACAATTCAGTTTTGTCCAAGCACTTAATGCATTTTCATGGATCTGAGTGAAATATGTGTTACATTTTTTTCAAACAGAAGTTGGCTGTTTCCACAGGAACGTAGGAATTGCCAGAGTCCAGGACCCTGAGTCCGACATGAGCTGGCACCACAAATGCTGAACCACCAACCAAGGTGGTGGTGTGGAGCTGCTCTCTGTTGTGTGGTTTGCCTGGGTCTGCAGAGAGCCTGAGATAATAGCTCTGGGAAAGGGAACTGCCCCAGGTTTCTCCATGGGCGTTCATCTCCTAGCCGCACTTCTCTGGAGGACCCCGCCAAGACCTCTCCAGCAGGGGGCTTGGTGTGCAGGGGGAGGAAAATTGCACAGCTATCCCAACCCCGTCACCCAAGCAGATACACCTTGGCTGGGGAGACAAGGACTGGAAGGACCTATACTGCCCCCTGGCAGTCTGTGGGCACCTTGCTGATCCCAAGGAGGTGTTGGGAGATGTTGGCCAGCAGGTGTTACCTGAACTATAAATTGTGTATTAATTATATTGATTACTTAAGAATTCTCAATTAACACTCAGCAGTTTGGTAAGGTCTTGTCCCAAGATCAGGGCCAGCATTATTCAAATTACTGCTCAGTTGGGAGCTCCAATGTGCGTGATTGCAACACTCACACTTAGGGAAACCCTTCCGCATTTGTCATAAGTGTATTCATATAGTTCCCATAGTCACCAACACTCTCCCCCAGCAAGGTATATAGAGAGAATGCAGAATGCACATCTGAACATCCATAGACTCCCACCAGCCCTTGCAGGACAACCTGAAACATTAATTGTTATCTTCCTCTTCGCCATCAACTTCCTCTTCCCAGCACAGAGGCTGGGATACAACTGTAATAATATGTTCTTCCGATACCACTATGCCTAATGTTCTCCCATCTTCCTTCTTTGTGTTTCTTCACCTTGCTAAAGTAGGGGTGCTCTTCTCTTATAAGCTAGTTTCTTAATTATCTTATCATATACGTTAATTCATTGCCATGGAGCTCCTAAGGTCAGACATCTGCAAATGTTCCTACCCTAAAATATCCAAAAGCTAGTATCAGTTTATACTCCCTGTGGTTACCTGATATATCCTAAATGTAATTTTCCCAGTTTCCCAATAACTCAGGGTCATGATTGGGCCATTTATCTATGCCAAAGTTTATAGTTCTCAATAACTTTAAGCTTACTGCTTAAATTAATTCTTTACAGGATACAGGCCTGGGGGTTACTGCTCAATATATGCCCAGTTTTCCTTTGGCCCAATCCTCCGATTTTTCTAGGTCACTCTGTATCCTATCCCTACCCTCCAGCGTATCTAACACTCCCCCTAGATTAGTGTCATCTGCAAACTTGCTGAGGGTGCAATCCACTCATAGTCAAGCCACTGACAAGACACCTGCAGTACCTCTGAGTGGCACCAATTGATAATTGGGCCTTCACATGCTCAGGTTAATTTTTTCAAAGGATCTTAGAGCAGCCTGGGGCTCCAGAGGTGTAATGACCAGGTCACCAGCCTGGGGTATATGCTCTGAGAGTCACTGTCCTATGTCACCAGTTATGGGGCTGGTAGCTAAGCTGTCACCACTGAAGGCAACTCGCATGTGTGCTCTGCTGACGGAGGAAAGCCTTATTGCAGACTAGGTGACACTGGTGTTCATAGTCACAGGTCCACAGGTAGGCCTCCCATGGCACTAACTGTGTGGTGCCGAATCTGGACGTTGTAGCACCATTCCACAACATCTTGGGCAGCTGAGCAGCTCTATTTAGGATTACACTGCTCACCCCATATGGGAAACGGGCTAGGAGGGGCGCTCTCAAAACTGTCTGCTTCCATAGAACCTGACCGGACCACTGCATTTGGAAGGTCACACACCTAAGCAGTCAGAAAATGAGCCAACGTGCAATTACAATGGCTTTGTGGTATGTGAAGGCTCTGTGTGACAGTTTTACCAGCAGCTGACCTGAGAGCAATTAGGGTGATAGGAAATAGAGGCCGAGGAGGGGGAGAGAGACCACTCAGATGAGGAGATGAGAGGGAGGTAACTGCAACTGGGTGGGCATAGAGACTGGTCAGAAGCCAGGGTTAAGACTCCCTATCCTTTCCAGTTGTTTTACATGTTTGCCTAGAGTCCCCCCTCAGATGTGAGCCCTTGATTTAGCCTCAGAGGACCATGTGACAGTTGAAGCAAGGAACCACAGGCTTCACACAGGAACTTCTCAAACACACACACTTTACTCATAGGCTACATCAATGCTAGAAATGTGGTACAGAGCTACCTAGTTAAATCAACCTAACTTTTTAATGTAGCCCAGGCCTTAGACAGCCTTAGCGAGTCACTGACCTCTGCAAAATAATTCAGTGGGGAAAAAAAAAAAAAAAAGTTCAGTCCATTAGAGCAGAGTGAATGCTCCTTGGTGGATTGTGCTGGTGGATCAAAGCTGTGAGGTTCAGAGTGGTTGGGGCACACTGGCAGTGCAGGGGAGCTTTAGAGCCCTAGCAGAGCTGAGAGAGCGGTGGGGAAGGGGTGCCATTGAAGAGCAAGGGAGTCATTTTGTAAAATTTATTTTCGACATTTTGTTTTGGGGTTTATATCTCCAGAATCCCTCTCTCAAATGACCCCATATTTGGGTCACTAACAACTCTAGCTCTGCACAGGCCCTGCTGGGATGGGTTACCTAGGGAGGTGGTGGAATCTCCATCTTTAGAAGTTTTTAAGCTGCGGCTTGACAAAGCCCTGGCTGGGATGATTTAGCTGAGGTTAGTTCTGCTTGGAGCAGGGGGTTGGACTAGATACCTCCTGAGGTCCCTTCCAACTCTGATATTCTATGATTCTTTAACCTATTTCATGCCGAACCAAAGAGTGGTCAAGCAACTGACCACACGATTTGTGAGAAGGCCCTGGCAGAGCTGGAGGGAGTAGGACAGGACAGCAGGTATCTGCGGGTCGAGATTGAAGCGCAGCAGCAGAGCTGCGTGTGTTCTGAGTGATAGCTCAGATATGGGATAGAAGCTGGGATTACAAGCCAGGATTAAATGGCATTGACAGAGCTTTAGGAGGCATGGAGAAGCCCAGAACTGGGATTGCAGGAGGCTGCAGGTTGGCAGAGCTGTGGGGCGGGCTGTGACAGCCAGGGCAGTATAGAGTCAGGACTGAGGTGCACCTGTGTGTGTGTGTGTAAACCCAGACATTAATAGCATTAGGTGGGGGTGGGCTGTGGGTTAGGGCTGAGGGCAGAGCTGGGGATCGCGGGCAGAACAGCAAAGCCTGTCACCATCCAGGTGCGTTGGCTGATCCCTGTCACTGAGGCCTAGAATCCTGAAATTGCCTTTCGCTCGCTGCACCTGGGCCGTGCTGCCTTGGCTAAGCGAGTGGGAATCTCCGGTTTGTTTACATGACGGTTTCACAGCGTTCCCTCCTCCCCTTGCATTCCCTCACTTGGGTTTGCTCTGGTGGAATTTCTGAATGAAGGATCACCTTTCACAGGGGCTGGTACAACTGGCTTGACCCCTTTCCCTTTACACATCTTTGTCTAACTTTAATCCATGCTTCTGACTTTCTTTCCTAATCAGCCCCGATGGGACTGTCGCCGGGACCTGCTTTTCTCAGTAACGTTTCCATCTAACGGCCCTCTCTGGGACCCATTAAAACAAGGAGTAACTTTGTTTCTGCCGCTGGTGCTTAATTGCTTGAGAGGTTTGTCGGATCTCCAAGCAGTACCTGGATCTCAGCTGAGTGTAACATTTCTCAAAGTGCAGATTAAAGCAAGTGAAGTTATAACAACCTGTGTCTCCTTCTGTAAATCTCTGTAGGGTCACGGGTGCTGCCT